>NC_083342.1:87586574-87672569 GCF_019175385.1 Lycium barbarum
TGGAGGATTTTCTTCGTCTGTCATCAAACCAAGTTGGAGACTAGTTTCCAAGTATTCTTCGAAAGCTTTTTGATTTTCGTTACCCTTACCTAGCAGGCACTCCATCATGAGTTTGAACTCACCAATCTGGCCATGCTCACAATAAAAATCACTACTAAACAAGTTTTCATGGAAAGATGCCATTTTTTTTTTCAAGATAAAATAAAACTAGAAAACAACTATACAAATATTCTCAGGCTCGGTTCAAAGAAAGTTAGCTTATTTCCTAAATTAGCCAAAATACGCCAATTGTTCCTCAGCAACGGCGCCAAAATTTGATACGCTCAAATTACACCTATTAATGGTATAACGCGGACGTTGTCAAATATAGTAACCCAACAAGGTTGGGGTCGAATCCCACAGAGAACAATATGTAGGAAATTTAAGCAGATTAGGAATTATCACTAACAATAGCTAGACCGAACGCATCAATGGTGGTTTTTGATAAAACACGGAAATATAAATTCAAATCTAGAAAGCAAGTAAATCGATCAATGGCCACAAGAATGGAATAAAGGAAACTACTTCTCAAGTAACAATCCAATATATTTCACGAATTATAAATAATAGCAAGTTTATTTTATTTAGCCTCGGATAATGACTCTAAATTAACTTCTCCCGAAGATTAACTAGACTACCCAATTGAAGATCCTTCAAGCAATTAGGAGCATTAAGAACACCCGAATATGGCTACAAGTGGTATCGCCTATTCCTAGGTCAATTTCCATTAGATGAGGGTTAACGCCCCAAATTCATGTTAATTATTCTATCCCAATCCCGTTCTTCCTCTTTCGAAGTTTCAAACAAAGTAAATGGGCAAGTCCTAGGATTAGCTACTCCCTTGAGAAACATTGAAAAATAAGAATAATTAAAATAACAAGAGCTTACTTGATTAAAAATAATGTCGATGAATAAATAAGCACAACAAGAGTATCAATCTTAATTGTCACCAAGAAATTCCCATAAACAAGGATTAAATAAAAGAAAGAATATTTACGTTGAAACCCTAGCCTCCAAACTTGTGTTTTATGCCAAAGAGAATTTTACAATGCTCTCAGTTGGCTTTTTAAAAGAACTGGAATAGCAAAAATCGTCAAAGTCCAAGTTCTGCTCGGACTGGGCCGGAAAACCTTCAACGCGAACGTGCCACGTGTCTGCGTGAACGCGTGGCTGACGTCAACATCACTTCTCTTACTTCAGCTCGAACGCGTGACACACTAGCGCGAACGCGCAGAGTCACTGACGCGCGTGGGGGCGAACGCGTGACTTACCTGCGCGAACGCCCAGAGTAATTTTCCACCAAAATTTCCAGAATCTCCAATTGTTTTCAGTGATCAACTTTTTTCCTCTTTTTCGCTTGTTTTCCACACTTAGGCTCTAGGGACCTTGTATTACCTGAAACATAATGAAAACCACGTAAAATCACATAGACTTGCTTAAAAACAAGTAAAACTTAAAGCCGAAAAGCATCGATTGTGGCGTAAAATCACGCCACATCATATATCAATTATTTTTTACAATATTAGTTACAAATATATGATTATTAATTAACATATTTTGCAATAAACAATGTATTATTAAATAACTAATTTAATATCATTTATAAAGGCACATATTTTTTAAATATTAATTTTTTTTTTTTTTATAATTAAATTTTATTTTTAAATTAAACTAACTGTGTAATTACACTTGTGCAACCAAACAGTACGCTTGTAATTATACTATAATTATATTATGATAAACAAATAAGTCATAATAATTACAATACTATATAATTACTAGGCTACGTCATTACTAGGATATTAATTACACAAATTCCAATTACCAGGTGGCTTTCCAAACAGGCTCTTAACACTAGGGGGTGGTACAGAAAATCGTATGGCCCCTTAGGTCTGAAATGTTAAGGCAGTAAGTAAAATCACAGCCTCTTTGTTTACCCCTAACCCTCACCCACTACAAAAGCATTCATACATCTCTCTCTCTCTCTCTCTGTGAAAAACAAATCAGAAAAGCTGCTTTCGGTTGAATGGCAATGGCAGGGCGTATTAGATCTACGGTCCCTATCGTACGCAAAGCCCTTTCTTCTGATTCAAGATCCGCTCTTTATCCCCAGGTATTATCCATTCCTTCATTCTTATCACAGATATATCGCTGATCTATTTGTATTTATGGGTTTCATTTGTTAGTTATGCTTTGATCTGTATCTTGATTTTAGATTCTTCGATTTGTATTTTTTTTCCTTTGACTTTGAAACTGGATATTTTTGATTCTCGATTTATGTTTATTGTGAAATGGGTGAATGTTGTTTTTGGGTTCTTATCTTTTTTTTTTTGGTTATATACACTGTCAGAACAGACCCTGGTAAGTGGATTTGCACTTTAAAATTGAAGGAAATGGTTATATGCTTGCAGATTGGGCTCTGATTGATATGTAGGAGTGTTGTCTTTGTCATCGGAAGTACCTTTTTTCTGTTATTTGTCCTCATCGTTTATTGCAAATCAAAACATATTTTTGACCTTGGTATATGTAGGGGTTGGAGGTGGTTGTGGGGGTGGGGGGTGGGGTGGGTGGGGAGGTAGTAATTTTAAGATTATCCTCACATCATTCGCAAGCATTAACCTTTTGAAACTTTTATTCAAAAGGGTTGTTAGCTTGTGATTATTATGCTTGTTTCCTTGAATTCCTGGTGGAAGAATTGGTACTTTTATTTACACACAAACTACTTGAAAAGAGAAACCTTTTGGATGTGCATAAGCGCATCTCATTTGAACTTTAACTCAATGGATTTTCTCTACACAACTGTTAAAAGTGTCTGTGCTGTTTCAATTTGGTAAAGTTGTTTTTCTAATTGATGTTTTTATTGAATGTTGGTCATTTCTTTTTTGCAGTTGTCAAGAAATTATGCTACTGCCCCAGCCAAAGAGCAAAAAGTTAAGGTTAGTAATCCTATGAGATTGTAGGTGTATTTGTGTGTGTAATATTTGTTTCTGGCAGAGGTTCTTACTTTATTGGGGTATATGTTTTGAAGTGTCAAGGTGAATCCTTCGCTATGCCACTTATTGCTGCAGAAAGCACTGCATTCCTAGCTAAATTAAATGCATATTGAACCCATCGGGGTACATCAAATCCTCAAAGTGATTTCTGCATCGCGCTAGATTTTCCACTGAATTAAACCTGAAGTTTCAAATGTGAAATCTAATTTACTGATGCATTTCCATATTAGCCTCTTTGATTTCAAATTTAATTTGGAGCCCGTTGGCCTTTCTTGAATTATTTGCAAATTTGTCAATATTTTCAAGCAAAATTCAACTTCTTTCTTTTTGAAGGTTGGATGTAAACCCACATCATATATTGACATTTGACACCAACTTTGATGTCTCACAGTTGGAATTTGACCTTCATTAGCAAAATATCGAGCTCCCTTATGTTGATAGGATATGTATCTTGCATGTAAAAGTACTGATGTTTCTTGGAAATGAAGAATGATCTAACTTTTTTTTTTTCGCGCACTGCACATCTCATTAAATTAATACCTTCATTTAGTATATCATTTTACCAATGAATCGTTACTAGACTCGGATTGATTATATATGTTTTCAAGCTGTTTGTAGAGAAAAACTAATCATCTTCTCATTATTGTTGTAGAATACTGTGGTTGTGAGAGTTGATTATTAACCATATGTGAACTGTCCTTGTTCTCCTAAAAAAATTATAGTTTTGACTCGTGATATCTCAACAGTGTCTTCTTCTCTCATCTCTCTTCCTGTAAGTGCGTTTAAGTTTAAATTCGAAATAAATATCAATCTGTCACTTGAAGCAATTACGTCATGTCCTTTCCTTTTTTTTTTTAATTTTTTTTTTATCAATCCCTGTCCTTTCCTTCATATCCTGAGAGATGGGAAGACATCCTCTTATTCAAATCCTCTTGCAATACGAGTCTTACATGTGTTACTTAGTTTGCTTCTCTATGATGTTTTAGGTTCCTGTGACGATGTATGGGGTTTCTGGGAATTATGCCTCAGCTTTGTACATCGCAGCTGTAAAAGCTAATGCATTGGAGAAGGTTGAGACCGAGCTTTTGGACCTTATTGAGGCTTCAAAGACGAGTCCTAAATTTTCTCAGTTTATGAAGGATCTATCTGTACCTACGGATACGAGAGTGAAGGCCATGACTGACATCGCTTCACAGGCTAAATTTGGAGATCTCACAAAGAACTTCTTGGGTATGACAAAATTATAATGTTATTTTTTGAAAGTACTAGTGTGTCGTTTCTTAAAAATTTGAGGAATTTGTAGTTTTAGAAGCAATTAGAGATGCCATAAATAAACAGAATCTCATCTTTCACCTTGTTTTTGGAATCACTTGATAGTTGGTTCCAAGATATGTAGTTAGAGATACATCCATTTCGAAATCAGACTGTACACCCATTGTTGCGGCTTCAAGATTTTGATCCTGGCTGACTGGTTCTTTGCTAACTCAAAAGAATTACATCAATTTGGTGTCTATATTCTGGTTTAGATGAGCAAGTTCCTTGATCAATGTGAATCTTAATAGCAAGATAGTAAATTATTCTTCAATGTAACTATTTGTTGTTTTTATTATCCTAGCTGCATGATCATCTCTTCATACTGGAAACTGAAGGCTTCTGTTGTTGTTAGTTCATGTGTTCTTTTTTACTCCCTGGGGAAGTTGTGATAATGTTTGGTGTATATCTTTAGGAAATTCTAACTGTAGTTTCACCCCTTCAAAGTTCATGTGCTCTTTTTTACTCCCTGGGGAAGTTGTGATAATGTTTGGTGTATTTCTTTAGGAAATTCTAACTGTAGTTTCACCCCTTCAACATTGTAGTGCTTCAGATTAATGCTTGAGCCAAACAAGACAATCCAAAAGATACATCCCTTTTAATCAGTTTTGTAGGATTTGTTTGTACATTTGCCGTATATATTTTTTTGATTAGTTATTACCATTGTTACTTATTAAAAGAAAGCAAAAAGGACAGTGATGTTCTTTTCTCGACAGTGAAAATGATTTAGGTGATGAATTCTGGCCGGAAGGTCTGGATGAACAATGATAGGATTGAAGGTTGACTTCGGATTATCTGATCCTTGTGTGTTGTTGGTGTCTTTCATAAGTGGAAGGATGGTTCCGTGTGATTTATGTATAAGACATGTTTTGATTGGACTGAGGGAAGAAAAAGAAAATTGAACCAATCAATTGGGTTTGAAAGATCATGGGATTAGCGGGTTACTATGCTCAGTTTGCTCCCTCATGCTGGACTAATCAATCTGGAGAGATTATTCTAACCTGACCGATATTTACCGTTTTGCATTTCTGTAATCTCCCCCTACTCCCCAAGTCTGCTTCTAGTCATAGTAGCTATTTTTTCCATCAACTGTCCAGAAAATATTAGTTTGAGCATTAAAGTAAGAAGTTCAGAAAATATTTTAGTAGAGTGACTTGTTAAAAAATAATTTAGTAGAGTTATTTTTCTTGAAATATTTATTTATGTGGTCGAGTGATATAAATTATGTATGGGTATTCCTTAATACTTATTTGTGCAAAATGCATAACCAATCGATACTCCCAACTACAATCATGACCGTGATCCTTCCACAAATGTGGTCCATCATCATTCAGAATCCCTGTACTACTTCCCCTAAGCTATTTTGCAGAGCTTACAACTTCGTCTTGTCAACTCTTGTGAACTTCAAGAACAATTCATTTTGCATTTCTCTTTTGATTCTGGTGTCTGTTTCTGTCATTTATGGTTTCTATTCCGCATTTTCCCCGCTTTCATTGCCTCAGGAATAGTTCATGCTTGTTATCACATTAGCAACATAAGCTGTAAAGTTACTCCATTGGTTGCTATTTTGATTTAAAGATTAGACCTTCAAATCACTAAGATTAAATAGTTCATCTCTTTGTTTGTTACTGTCACGTGTGTATTTTTTATTAACCTGCTCAGTTAATATCTTCTTTCCGTTTATGTTTGTCCTTTTCTTTGACCTTTTTATTTCTAGTTGTTTTGGCTGAAAATGGGAGGCTGAAGCATGTTGATGCCATAGCAAAAAGGTTTGCAGAGTTAACCATGGCACACAAGGGGGAACTTAAAGCCACTGTAACAACTGTTATTGTAAGTTAACCTATTTGGAACTAAAAGTTTGCTTTCGAATATAGATCCTTATCTTTCGGTCTTTGTGTTTAATTTGGCAAGGGCTATTTCAAGTTAAAAAAGACTATATTTTCGATACGGTATTTACTTAATGGTACTTTGAAGAGTTAGTTATACTCAAATTTTGAGGATGAAAGCAGTATGGAGCCGACTTATACACTGCTTATGGCGATTCTTTAAAATTTGTGCATGAAGTAACTGTCTTTTCTAGTGGAAAGATAGTGACTGCAGTTCCTACGTTGCAGTTTGCTTCAAAATTCAATATACCTGCACTTCTAATGTGACTACAAAACGAGTAGGTGGGTAATTCTGTTCTAATATTTCAATGTCTAATAATCATTATTGGTGAGGACCCTTCAATATTTTCCGTAATGGAGTGCATGATGGTTTGATTTGAATTCTTTGTTACCCTGCTCTCTTGCTTCCTGAGGGTGGGGGTGGCTAACTGCTGTAATGATACTTCATAATTGTTGGCTGTAATTTGTATATGTTACTTCATATGATTGTCATAGTTTTTTTTTTTTTTTTGATGAAGTGATTGTCGTAGTTTGTTATTTTCTTGTAGTTAGATATCTGTTTATTGTTTCTTTGTTTTCTTTACCCAGCCACTTCCTCCAGAAGAGGAGAAAGAATTGAAGGAAACATTGCAAGAGGTGATGGGAAAAGGGAAGAAAGTGAACATTGAACAGAAGGTACATTATGACACTCAATTTCTTTTAGAAAATTCTTAACGACAAAGATTGCATCTGTTTATGATATTGTTTCCTTGTTACAGATTGATCCTAGCATTCTTGGTGGGCTTGTGATAGAATTTGGCCAGAAAGTTTTTGACATGTCAATAAGGACTAGGGCACGCCAGATGGAGAGACTATTGAAGGAACCTATCAACTTCTGATTGCGTGAAAGCCCATTTTAGTTATTTTACCCTTTTGTGGTTTTAGCTGAAGATGAGCATTCTCTTACTTTGGACTGCTTGAGGTGTTTCTTTCTCATACAATGTTCTTCTTCTTGCACAAATAAAAGCACACTTTACATTTGAATCTTCCAAAGGAGAGCCTTGATGAGGATCATTTTTTTTTTTTTGCATGAAGGTTTATGGAAGTGGTATCTATGTGTACTCACTCGTGTATCAAACCTTCTTTAGAGTTCGAATAACATCTTCCTTTGTTTATTTGATGATGTGAGAATTAGCTTATATTGAGCCTTGTGTTATAAAATAATATTAAGAGTATACGACACGAGATATAGCCAAAGAAGTTGGGAGAGAGAGTGAGAGATTTTTATTGCCTCTTCAATTCATCAAATGGACCTCCTATTTATAGGAGGAAAATGGTGGTAAAAAACATGATAATGGCTTGAAGGCCATGTAATGAACTTGGTGGCCAAGTAATTTCCTTGGTGATCAAGTATTCATGGTTTTCAAGTATATTAAATGGATATACATCACTGATATTTACAACATTTTTCCTTGGATGTCATTAATAGATGATATGTTTCGTTAAAATTTTATTAGGAAAAATCCTGTGGGAAAAAGTCCTAATGAAGGAAAGAGAGTACTCATATCTAGTAATACGCTTTGAGAGCTGTCTCATTAAAAATCTTACTAAGAAAACTTAATGGGACAAAATTTTGGTTAAGGGAAAAAGAGTACAACACGTATTTCACCCTTCCTGACGAAGACCAAAATTCAGATGTCAGAGTCTTCAGATTCCAATCTTGAATATCATCTCCTTAAGAGTTGAAGTTGACAAAGATTTAGTGAACAAATCTGTAGTATTATCACTTGAACGGATTTGTTGCACATCAATATCACCATTCTTGAAGATAATATACTTTAATCTTGTATACCAACTTATCATATCTTGAGGTTGGTAGAGGATTTGTGTCAGATCTGTCAAATGATCATTTGACGAACTGGTTGATGATCTGCATCTTCATTCCTTAGATAGAATTGCATCATCACCATATAGTATTGTTGCAATCATGCTAAGTACATTCTTGACTTACTTTTATAAATTTTATGATGTTATCATTCTATGCTTTGACTGCCATGTATAATAACATGGTTTGACGGTAATCCTTCATGGAAAAGGATAATGTATTTGGATCGAACTCTTATGTCGGTCAGATGAATGCCCTGTATATCCAAAACACTTGACAATATTTGTTAGGATAAACACATTCATGCCATACTTTCATTAGCAGTATGCAATTGATCTTATTTCAATATCTCCATATAGGAGTAAATTATATCATGCTCGTAGTTATAGCAAGATATATAAGTGCATCAATTGCATAAAGATATGGTATTTCATGACCAATTCAATTTTCTTATTTCAACTTCTTTCAATAGATAATGTACTGCTTTTAAAAACTCTTCGAGAGCTCGAATGATATTCAAGCCATCATCAACTTTGCATAATAATATGAAAGGTTCCGGTTATCATAAAGAGACAAAGATAAACACGGTCATTTTTGTTCCCTTCGTCAATGAATATTTACATTAAGGCGAATTCAGTACATCAACCTTGATTCATTTAATCCATTTAAGGATTATAAACCAGTTTCCCAAGAATTTGTATATGCTTCAGGCATTTTGAATCCTTCAGAAATTTTCATATAAATTTTGTCAAGTAAGCCATATAGGCTGTGACAACTTCCATCATTATAAATTGTGACATCTTCTAATGTCTAGACTACAGGTCTAATCGCTTACCAAGATGCATCATTTCACTTGCTAATTATTTCTACGTCAGCATGCTTTAAGAGACGTAGAATTCTGATCCTCACAACCTTATACTATATTGCGCGCTCTATCGTATCAAAGATATCGTCGACGATATATCATTTATATCGGTTCACAATTCGACATAACTTACTGAAATCTCATCACTTCATTATTTTCAGGTACCTGAACCTTGCATAAGGTTTATGAAGTGTTATGTCATAGCTCTTCAAGAGCACATTGCCTCCTTATTATGATCATTTGCTCCTCCCTTTTTCAAGTATTATTATATTTGAAACCGATCGGTCTACCATGCTCCATGCATGCTGTAGACTCTATCCTTCAGGGACTTTAAGAGCATTTTGCTGATGAAATATGAAATAGATGGGTCAGCAAATGTTTCCAGCATTTGAATTGAATTATCTGAGGATCATACTGGTGATAATTCACAACATATTTCTTAGCTGCTTATTCTCTCCCCCTTATTTAGTGACATATGTCCCCATTTTCTTTGAAAAAATCCATCTGTGTGCATCATGGTATATCCATTAACCATATACCGCACATCAAACGCTATAAGATGGAAATATCTAGTTCCTGACCCTGAACCAAATATGAGGGAATAATTTATCAAAATTTATTGATCTGAAGCATACAAGTGCTGTTGTATGCAATATATCATATCTCAAACCAACATCTGAAGCTCTGTTCTTATAAGCAATGGTTTAGCTATATTATGGAGGCATCTAATGCCAAACCAGCTTAGATATAAGCCAACATTATCAAGATGAATTTTCTTGATTACATGTTCTGAAAATTGCGCTTCCAACTCAATTATTGAGCAAGCAACTTCGTAAATGTCAAACTGCAGGTTGACAATAAATGCACATGTGACTATCTCATAGATGCATCTATTTAGGACATCACATTGCAGGTGAACGGGCCCACATTCACCTTTTATATTTTTCAGAATTTAGGGGATTCAGTCCCAACATTAGCTGGTGTAATAAACTTATCATGAGAACAAGCAACATAAACGAATTTTTGAAGAATCTTCTAGTTTTTCAATATTTTCGAATACTTGATTAGCACATCAGATTTAAATCAGGACGACCAAAATGGTCTGGTCAACTGATAAAATTATCTGTACCCGTAAAGTTCAAGTTTACCATGACGGGTGCTTTCTATTTTAATAAAATTCTAGTTTACTATTGCATGAGATTGTATGTCAATAAACTTCTGGTTTATCATAATATGTGATCTCATTATGCTTGGGTAACATTTCACATGCATATTTCTTACTCGTAGTAACTTGATGATATTTAATATTTCGATCATTTGTAGTCTTAATATGATAACCATTATTATTGTTAGTAAACTTCAGGTCTACCACAGTTTGTTTTCCGAACGTAACAATTACGATCTAGGATAAATGGTGCTATCACATATAACCTCTTCGAGAGACTTCAATTTATCTACCATAATCAGATATTATTTGAACACTGCTAGTGTCATGATACTTGTAAATAAATAATTAGCTCTTCTGGAGCCTTTGATCATTAATTTCTATTACCAAATATTTCTTAAATACTTCTGGTACCATGAAAGCAAATTTCGACACTACTGGTGTCACGAAATATATATTGAATTCTAAACTTCAATATTTCAAACATCTCCTTCAGGGAGATTCATCATTAACTGAATATTTTGTATCTAAGCGTCAACCACATAATAATAACATCCTTCATAAAGAGATACATTAATTGTTATTTCCTTCAAGGAAATCAATAACAACTAACCATAATGTATCAATGTGGTTATAGTAGAAACATTCTATTTTGCTTTCTTTTTTCTTAAAAAGATACATTGATAAAATTATTAAAGATGTTTCTGCGTACGATAGGTACGTGTTACTATGTCTTAATTTCATACCACAAAAATAGCATGTATATTCCTTGTATTTTATCTCTCCAGGAGATAAGTTGAAAAGAAGACTTTTTTCTTCTCTTAACTCTTAAGTTAAGTAAAAACAATGAAATTGAACTACATATGGTAGAAAACCGTGTGAATCATCAATACAATATTTGATTCACAAGGTCCGCGCGCTGGTTCATACAATGCGCCGCCCGCTCTTGTATTTGGAATAACTTGTCTTGAATTCAATTAAATGTTTTTTAGAGTATTTCTCAGATATTTTGCTAATTCTTTTTGCTTCAGGAGTAAAGTTTCAGAGTTTTACTGCTTCAGGAGTAAAGTTTCAAGTTTTACCACTTCGGGAGTAAAGTTTAAAGGTTTACTAATTCAGGCGTAAATTTCAGAATTCTACTATTTCAGGAGTAGATTTCAGAGTTGTACTACTTCGGGAGTAGAATTCAAAGTCTTACTACTTCAGGAGTAAACTTCACAGTCTTACTGCTTCTGGAGTAGAATTCAGAGTCTTACTATTTTGAGAGTAGAGCTCAATGTTCTACTACTTTGGGAGTAGAGTTCAAAGTTTGCTACTCGAGGAGCAAATTTATGAGTTTAGTACAATATTCAGAATATTTCTTCTCAAATATTCTATCTCTTCTGGAGATGAATCATGATATTTTCACAATCAAATGCACATTCATATTTATAGGCTTTACTGCATACTATCACATTCACTTCAGAAAATGGATCTGTACTTGCAACATTTACCAAAAGTTTTCATTCTTCTGTAATAAAACATAATTATCAGAAAGTGCCTTAAGCATATCAAATTTTGATAGCGTATAACCTCTATAAGATATTGCTACTTCAGGAGAAAATCGAGACATACATCTGATGTTGAGAAGTTTTCTCTAACATATCTTTCAGAATATACCTAGCTTCAAGGCAATTGCTACTTTTGGGAGTCAATATGAAGCACCGTAATACAACAATTTATAAAATTATTGTAGAATAAATTCTAATATTGATAGTGTTATACCCCATTTAAACAGGTTAAAGTAGAGTACAACATATTGGTGATTCCTATTTTTGCTTATTTTAAGGGGTCGCCACCTAATTAGTTTATTGGTGAATTAGGACACCTAAACATTAACTAAGGCAAAGTCAAACTAAACCTCTATTAATGGTCTGCTTAATCAGCGTGATTCTAGGTAAGGGTTCTAGATTATCCTAAAGGGAAGGGGTTAGGCATCCTTTAGAATCCGTTAACTACGGTTATCCGGTCAAACTTAAGTTAATTAATTAAAGTTAAAGATGCAAATGTAGTATTTAGATTCTAAGAAAATGGCTTGTAAATGTTGCTAAGGTTTTAAAGGAAAAATATGATAATACTATTTAAAATAAGACTTATAAATATTGCTAAGGCTTTAAGTAAAAAAAGCTATTTAAAACAAGACTTGTAAAAAATATAATAATTGGCATAAAAGGAGACTTCAAATGCCATTTAAAATAAAACTTATAAATGTTGATAAGGCTCTAAATAATAATGCTATTTGAATAAGACTTATAAATGTAATAATTTGCATATAAGTAGAAAAAAATGCGGGTTTGTGCAGCGTTTTAATAAATATTTGAAATAACTCAAATGGCGAAATATTAATTGATTGCGGTTTAGGAGTATAAAAAAATACAAAAATATCTAATGAGAGTTTTCCTTATCCTTTGATTATTTCTTATTAATTATGCTTAGCTAAAAATACACACGATTTGGATAAATCTTGAAAAATTGTTTACAAAACATTCTTTAGTTCATATTTTCGTATTAGTGGCGTTTTAAAATTTCTAAGATAATAAGGATAAAATATGATTCCTTTAACTCAAAAATATGAATTTACACTATTGAAAATCAATTATTCCAATAAAAATAAAGATACTATAAATAGTTTTAACATAAAAAGAAGAGAATGAAACTTATGAGATTAATTGTTGGTTTTTCTTAAATTAACTACCCACTACTAAAACTAAACCCCACTAATTTTGCTAAGGTTCATCTAAATTAAGACAATAAAGCAAAATAAAGAGTTAGTCGTGCAAGGAAGATTAAAATACACAATAAAATAGGATAGAGGAAAACATATATCGGATCTGGCCCATTTTTAGGCCCAACTGCTGCGGACTATTCATGTTTTGGGCTTTGGCCCGGAATTTCATTTCTTTCTGTTTTGTTTTGCTGCGGATAGGGCTGGACAGAGAGAAGTTACGTTGGGCTTTTAGCCCAACCCCGAATGCGGAAGAAGACGAGTCCCTTGGACTCGTATGCGATGGTCATGCATAAAATGAAAAGAAAAGGATTAGTATACAATCAACGAATAAGGTTAAACATGTAAAAAATATAAACTCAAAACAGCTCGGTAGATTATGTATATACTATGTATATTTAAGTATACCTCATGTATACACATTCATAGGGATGTATAGAAGGTTAATATTGGAAAGCTTTCGCCCCCGTCTTCCCGATGTTGCACAAGTTCCAAGGGATTTCGTGAATCCCAGGCATGGCTAACACCGGGGAGGGTTCAAGCTTGATCCATAATGACCAATCTAACCTCCCCATTAACATGTTCTCATAAAGGTTTACCAGTAATATACATGAATATACATAACCAACTGAAATGTACTTGCAACCAGCGTACAAAATATATACATGTAACGACCCATTTGGTCGTTTAGCACTTTTAGGCCTAATATCCCTAAAACACCCTTTTCGTGGTCTAATTTTAGGGTGTCTATAGCTTACGATAACGGGTGATTCAGTTATTTAATTGTCACGTAAATTTTAGAATATATGTATTTAATGTGTGTGAATAGTTTATTCATAGAAATATTATTTGCACACATATAAGGTGTAAGTGGGTAAATATGGTATTTGACGGAGTGAATAATTTTTAAATAAAACAAAATGGTGGAGTAAAAAGATTATTTTGGACAATGATTTTAGTTGGGGAGTAATAGGACAAGCCTATAATTAAATTATGTGAGTAGGAGTTAAATATTGGATTTTAGTGGGAGACTAAATAATTAATTAGTGGATTAGGGATAAATGTCATAGTGGACATCATCCACCCACTACATTTTGTTGAACTTTGGAATACATATCATTATGGGAGATTAATCATTTAATTAATCAATTGTGGATGGCTATTGTAGTGCACTGCCACGTTGAAGTGGTGCAAAACAATGACTAAGGGTTATGTAGAAAAATGTGGCATCCTAGGAAGGAGTATTAGTGGGTGAGTATTACTTGGAGCCCACATTTAAAGAAATAAAAATAGAGTTATATTATATCATATCATTTCCCCATTTTATGTTATAAATGTGTATGCAGCCATTATGTTATTTCGTACAACAACATTTAGTAAATATAACAGCAAAAAGATGACTATGACTATATTTTAATATCTGACACTTTAGGGAGATAGATAAAATGTAATGATTAGATGAGACCCATTTGCATTTAATGTGTACAATTCTTATCGTACTTTATTAAAGGCAAACATATCTTTGGATTTTGTTGACAAGGAGGCAACTTTATTTATATATATATATATATATATAAATAAAGTGAGAGATATATGCTTTTTCTTATCTTAAGTTAGAAGAATCTTATATGAATTAAGTAGCAATAACTTGACATTCAATTTAGGCGGCTACGTGATTTAAGGGGGTGGACAACCTCTAATGACTAGAGGTGGTCCTAACGTGTCCTTCTAGGTGCAAGGACCCAATTAAATCCAACACCTTATTTTATATAGTAGAAACTTGTCTTGAAAGAACACAAACGTTTTTCAGCAACATTAATCCCATTTTCTGGTTGAAGGAGCAATATTATTCTTTGGAGGAACGAAAAATATTTCTATTAACTCTCATACCCCTTTTGAATAAATCTATTAGTAGCAGCTGCATACGGCTGTAGTTGTTTGAAGCTCTCGGCTAAGCTTCATTTATTGAGAAGAGGATTTATGACTTCCAGCAAAACTTTTAAGAGGCCAAGCTTGCTAAGGAGGCAGCAACATAAGGAAATTGAATTAAGGAAGAAGAAGCGGTGTAATTGGTGCAAGTGATTATAGGATCTGTCCTAATTACATTAAGACTTTGTCCGTTCGGAAGCACTTCAAAAGGAAAAAGCTTTGGCGTGGAAGTTCGTGACACCTGTTCGGCATTGAGGTAGGTTACGGCTTACTTTATGTCTAGACTCCGGTTAGCAAAATGTATGTAGATAGTAGTGATTGACGGGGAAAGCATGATAGGTCTTCAGGCATGGTGTGAAGGTAAATTCCATCTAGGTTGATATTGTCAGCTGTTACGTGGGCTTGTCGCCATTATTGTGATATTGTTATGTGGGCTCGTCGCCATTAATGCGATATTGTTATGTGAGCTTGTCACTGTATTGTGATTTCATGTACTTGATATAATTTCCTCTCTCTAGTTATCTCACTGGTCATATGGAAGAGGAAGGTTATTACTGAGAAATTGACTATTGAATTACACTTCCTAGTATGAATCTATGGAACCTATGACTGCGGTGATTATTGAGGTTGATTTCATGCGAGGCATGCATCCCATATTCTATGTGCTATGTGATGTAATTATCACCTAGTTGTATCTTTATCACATACTAGCTCACTCACCTTATGAAAGGGAAGGGTAATATTGATTATTGAGCCATGGACAATAATATGACTTGTACTTGTTTATTGCATATTGGTGATATAGTTGAGACTGATATCATGCATGACATGCTTCCATATTACTTTTATGTTGTCCTAATGGTGAGGAGAGTGATTGAGAGACTCCGAGGTCTTTGCCGGAGATTGAGAGTGACAGAGAGACTCTGAGGTCTTTGCCGGAGATTGTGAGTGACAGAGAGACTCCGAGGTCTTTGCCGGAGATTGATTATGATTGATAGCCTCCGAGGTTTCTGCCGGAGAGCACGAGTGGTACATGGACTTCGCGGGTCCCCCATGGGTCATGACTATGAGGCATTGCCATAGCATATGTGTACGAGAGTGGAGCGTGAGAGGTGACTACTACATCGCATAACATTTACATAGCACGACATTGCATTGCATAACACTCCATTTGAATTGCTATTCATGTCATTCCATGGTACATTCTCTGATTAATTCTTGATTTGTAAACTATTGAGTTGTTATTTGTAAGTATTTATTTTAGAGGCTTGATGGACTCGAAGTTTAGAGATTTCCCCCTAGACTTATAACCTGAGATATTGAAATCCCGTGTGACTATCGTTACTGCAAGACTTTCATATGTGCTAGAGTTGTGACTGTGTTTGATTACTTATCTGCTTATTGTTAGTTGCTTCTTGTTTATATGCGTGAACTAACCATTGTCGGCCTATGATACCTACGAGCCTTGTGTTGTGCTCATACTACTCTTGCTACACTCCTTGTGGAGTGTAGAGTTATTTTCAGGTTATGTTCGGAGTCTCACGACCGTTTCGAGGCATTCGTCAAAGGCGTTTGAGTGAGTTATTGAGATCTTGCAACCCAGAGGCTCTCCTTAGATTTCTGTTTTTCTCTATCCTTAAATAGAAGTCGTATCCAGTTTGAGTCTGTTATCTACTTCAAATTGTAAACTTCTTAGAAGCTCTTATATGAGTCTAGACCAGATTTTGGGAATTTCTTATAACAAAAGTATTTATTCCGCATGTTGTATCAAATTAAGGTAGTTACCTGAAAGGTTCGCTGTTATATCCCGTAATTTTGAACATTCGAATAAATTGAAATAAGTGTGACTTGTATGAGATAGAACAATATTTTTATTCTAGTCAATATATATGTTGCTTATGAAGAATATGGATGCGGAAGTGTTGAGGGAGGCCAAGGGTAAAATTGAAATTTCGGAAATTAGTTTCGTGAATTACGGAATGCGGACCAAAAGAGTTTGGGCTCCAAAAAAAAAATGAAAACAAAGGCCCAACATGGAAGGGTGGCCGGCCATATGGCCCAAGCCCATGGTAATTCATTAATCCATGTATTAAATGAGAAATTAGACCACAATTCTTTCATTTTCAAGAAGCTTCAAGAACAAAAATTGAGAGAAAAAGGAAAAGAAGGCCTACGGCCAAGAGAAAGAGAGAAAAGAAAAGAAAAGAAAAAAATTCAAAGCCATCCAATTTTGATGTAAGAATTCCTTTCTTCTTGAATTCTTAACAAGTTCAAGGCCCTCTTCAAGATGATATAATTATCTTGGCAAGAAACTACCTTTTGTGGCAAGTGGAGGAATTGAGAAAAGGTAAGAACTTTATCATTTTTATACTTTGGAAGACATATACAAATGTTGTAGCATGTGTAAAGTGTATGAAAATCATGAAATTTGTGTGAGTGTGTGCATGGCCGTGTGGTGTGTGTATGAGGCCGTGTGGTGTGGTAGTGAAGGGGAGATGGATTAATTTCACTTAGCTTGTAAATTGTGTTGTTGTGTTCTTGTGGAGTAAATGAAAGAGAATGGTTCAAGTTGGCATGAAAATCCATTGTTAAGTTGTTGTAGGAAAATATGCAACTTTATTGTAGTTTATGTAATTAGGGGAATGAATTGTTAAGGTGCAAATTATGAATATTATTGATGAAATTGGAAGGTGGAAATATGTTATGAATATGTATGTTGAAGATTGGAAGTTTCGGATGAATTATGGTTTTGGTGGAAAATTTGTATATTTTGTGAATATTTCGTAAAATGACATAAAATGTTTCCGAATTGTATTGGAGCGATCTTGATTGGTAAATGAATATGAGAAGGTTGCTATTGAATTGAAAATGTGAAGTTGGGATGAAAGCTATTGCACTATGTTGGAAAGAAGACTAGTTATGCTATGTTGTGTTTTGTAATAATTGTTGATGTTGTTGGATTGTTGGGTTGTTGTTGTTGATACATTGGGCCGAGCTAAGTCTCGGGGATGCTATAGGTATAGGGGAAATGCTGCCGAAATTTCGGTAGACAAATATAGGCTTAAGTTTGAATTCTTAAAAGCTTGCAACTCATAGTTGGTAACTATGACCAATTGTAGGTTTTGGGCAAAACGGAGATTGAGTTTGGACAAGCGTAAGAAGCGCAAAAGGTATGTAAGGCTTTGCTTTTCATTCTCTTGGCATATCCTAGGTGTACTAGATTCAGATTTGAGCCTCGTAGGTTATTCTGCTCATAGGAATGCGAGTTTGAATTTTGGTACTATTCATTCACCACAATTGAATTTTAGCCCTTAAGTTTTGTTGGAAAACTGTTCAAACATCCATAACCCGTACAGACGCGATAGGCTCGCTTTGAAACCTTCATGGATGACTCCATAGAGTCCAATGTTTGTAATTTATATCCGCCACCTCGACTTGACCCGAGGTGGGCCCACAAGTTCCGAAACTTCCTTCGTTTGTCTCACTTAAGCTATTTTTGTATGATATAAAAGTAAGACTTTCGTCTATGAATCTAAGACTCCGTTTGATTCGTTTCATAAGTCATTGGAAAGCTCCTTAATGTGAATATCCTGATGTGAGCATGTAATTTGATATAAGGAGTCTGCTATGAGTAATCTGATATAAGTATCCGAAATAAATGTTCGGTTATAAATAATCCGTTATGAATATCCTGATAATACATTCGATTCTTTCATCGGGTTTTAATTTATGTGCACCTAGTTTCTTACTGATCCGCTCGTATATATGCTATGATCCCTTTCACCGAGTTCCGGGCCGGTATGTATCGTGCGTACGGTTCGCCGAGTCCCTTGTCTAGGGGTCGGGTTCCATGTATGTAATTTCGAAGTATGATGTGTCCGGCTCCGGGGTACTGTGGTATATGTCCGTCCCCGGTTGCCGTGTATATGGGGTATGATGTGTTCGGTTCTGGAGTACTGTGGTATATGTCCGTCTCCGGTTACCGTGTACGGTTCTGGGGTACTGTGGTATATGTCCGTTCCCAATTACTGTGTATATGGATTATGATGTGACTGGTCCCCGGGTTCTCGTGGTATTTGTCCGGTTCCTGGGGTACCGTGTGCCCGGTTCTCGGGTTCTCGTGGTATATGTCCGGTTCCCTAGATACCGTGTACATGTTATGAAATCTTATGGAGTATGGTGTGTTATGGCGCCAGAGACGGGAGTGGCGACCATGTTCCTGTGCCCTTTCCATGACTTTGATATGCATCATTTGTGATTGAAAAGTAAGTATTCTGATATTCTGGATAAGCTACTTACCTTCTGTATTTTTCTGATATACGATTTTGGCATACATGAATCTATTCACCGAGTCCCTCACCGAGGGCCGGGGCACGCTGTATGTATGTGCGATGCATGATTCTGACATGTGTGATTTATGTTTGGAAAGTAATAAATTTGGCATTCTGTTATTACCTCTTTCGCCAAGTCCCGAGCCGGTTATATTATTGTGCGCACTATGTGATATTGACCGCTGGACCCCTGACCGCGGTATGTGCGACATTGACCGCTGGACTCCTGACCGCGGTATGCCGGACTTGTGACACTGATAGCTGGACTCCTGACCGCGGTATCTGCGACATTGACCGCTGGACTCCTGACCGCGGTATGTCGGGTTTGGGATGTTAACCGCTGGGTACTTGGCCGCGGTATGTGTGATAGTGACCGCTGGACTTTTGGCAGCGGTAATTGTGTGTTTGATTTTCTGTGTGTATGAGAAGGAAATGTTTTTCAAAAGAAAGCAAAGCATTTTGGCATTTTGATTTCCGTATTTGTCTTCCGGAACCTCTTATGTGTGATTTGTACGTCAGATGCAACACTTTGGTATTCTGGTTATTGTGCTCACCTTCTGTACATTTTACTTCGGTTATGACTTCGTTTTCTGTAATTCATGCCTTACATGCTCAGTACATATTCCGTACTGACCCCCTCTTCTTCGGGGGCTGCGTTTCATGCCGCGCAGGTGCTCCCAGATGAGTTGAAGATATTATGGAAGATGTTCCAGCGAAGATGGCAAGCTCCATTTGCTCCCGGAGAACTGCCGAGTCAGAATATATGTGTTAAAGGTTCTGTTAATGTTAGAGACTTTGCAGACAGAGTCGTGGGTATGGTATGTCGGTTTAGTAAGCGGCTCTATCAGCCGATATGTCGTTTTGTATCATGTTATAAAGTCCGTATGATTACAGATTTGTTTGACTTGAAAGCTACAAAATATATATATGTTTCAGTAAGTTTTACTGTGTATTACATTCTATTTGATTAAAAGTCTGGAAATATTATGTATGAAATGAAAGTCTGTGGGTTCGCTCGGCTCCGGATATGGGGTCGGGTGCCCATCACACCCTATTGGGATTAGGGTGTGACATTCGCCCACTAGGGAGCGTTAGTGTGGGTGCCCGCATGATCCATGATTTGGGTCGTGACAATACAACACCAAACTGATAACAAACTATACCCGAGACTCGCTAATACATGTTTACTCATACGAAAATGCATATGATCTAGACTAAGCGTATTCGCAACATTCAACCACTTGAAGAATTTAAATCAGGCATTTTGCATATGTAGCACGTGCATAGTTTTAAAAAAAAGTGTGCTGCCAATTCATGATACATACCAAGTCCAAACATGATAGGTAAATGATATACAAAATATCTACTGAATTCAGGAGAGATTTTATGGTATTCAGGCACATTTTCCAGCTCATATTCTTTACATTAACAAAGCAAAACACTAATATTTGTAGCAAAATGTCATCACTGCCAGTGGCTTATAATACTAAAGCTATAGCAAAATATCATCGCATTTCAGTTCATATTTTAGTTGTTTCCAGAAAGAATAATTTCAACACTCATTAAAGCCTAGATAGCACCTAATCCCCACAAACCCGACTGAAATTATGCCATTTGAAAGGGGTTGATCATGTTTAGAGGAATGCTTGCATGCAGGGAATCGTATAAGGGAGAACAGCTGCGTTCAAAAATAGAATGGTCTTTTATGTCTCCAAATCTCCAACTCGAGTTAAAGAAGGTTTCAACAGATTCAGATTTTAACAACACCGCACTCAAACCATTTAAGCCACTGTCCTGCTCAAACTAACTAGGGACTACATTATCGTACCCCATTTTAACCGGGTTATATTAGAGTACAACATATTGGTGATTCCTATTTATTTTGTTTTAAGGAGTCGCCACCTAATTAATTTAACGGTGAATTAGGACACCTAGATGTTAACTAAGGTAAAGTTAAAACTAAACCTCTGTTAATAGTCTGCTTAACCAATGTGATTCTAGGTAAGGGCTCTATGTTATCCTAAAGGGAAGGTGTTAGGCATCCTTTAGAATCCGTTAACTACGGTTATCCGGCCAAACTTAGGTTAATTAATTAAGACTAAACGTAATGTTTAAATTTTAAAAATGATTTACAAATATTGCCAAAGTTTTAAAGGAAAATAATGTTAGTTATAATAAGATTTATAGAAAATAGAAGATCTTTAAGATCTATTTTAGAATAAGACTTATAAAGGTTGTTAAGGTTTTGAAGGAAGAGTATAACAATGCTATTTAAATAAGACTTGTAGAAAATATGATAATTTGGCTATAAATAATAACTTTGAGAAGAGATTTAACAATTTTGAACTTTGAATAAATTATGTTATATGAATGTAGCAATATAGAAAAATCTAGATTTATAAATAGAATTCAAAAGGAAGTGAGTTTTCTTTCTCCTTTTTATTATTTCTTATTGATTATGCTTAGCTAAAAATATGCATGATTGATTCAAACTTGAAGAGTTACCTATAAAATATACTTGAGTTTATACTTGCATATTAGTGACGTTTTGAAACGTTTATGATAAAAATATGATTCCCTTTACTTAAAATATATAGTCATGCTCTTTTGAAAATCAATTATTCTAATGAAGCCAAATACTATTAAGTATTATAAATAATTTTAACGTAAAAAATGAAAAGAGAATGAAACTTATGGCATTAATTATCAGTTTAACTAACCATTACTAAACTAAACCCCACTAGTTTGCTAAGGTTCATCTAACTTAAGAAAATAAAGCAAGATAAAGGGTTAGTTGCATAATACAAGTTAAATGCACAAAATAAAATAAAAGGGGTAAATAAATATCGAATGGGCCAGCCCATTTTCTAGGGACTGCTGCGGATCTGATCGCTATTGGGCTTCGGCCCAGTAACACTCTTATGTACTGCTGCTGTTGTCATGCATATTGGGCCTTGGCCCAGAATTTGTGTTTTCCATTTTTTGCGGTGAAAAGAGGGCTGGACGGAGAACGGAGTCATGTTGGGCTTTTAGCCCAACATCAAATGCGGAGGAAAACGAGTCCTCGGACTCGTATGCGATAGTCATGCATAACAATGAAAGAAAAGGATTAATATGTGATCAACAAATAAAGTTAAAATGTATAATGCAAATTAAAGAACAGACCAATGGATTGCACATATACTATGTATATTTAATGTATACCTCATGTATTACACATTCATAGGGATATATAGAAGGTCAATATTGGAAAGTTTTCGCCCCTATTAATGTATGTTTTATGAGCATGCTTCAAATATACATTTATATACATACTACAAACTGAAATATACTTGCAAGATATGCAGGATTCTAACAAAGATATGTACTGGTACCAGAATGCATACATGACTTAACTAACACATATTTCACCCATTCATTCGAAATGATTTCAACAATATTTCGGATATACAACAAATATCACACTGCCCGTGTTCTAAGACGCTGGTACAACACATAAAAAGGAAAAATACAAACTGAGTTGCAATCCTCTTATACTTCTCAAATTTTATCCTGGGCATGGTTTAACCCTAGTTCATGACAGTGAAGCAAATGTCAAGTTGAATTTTAAACTA
The DNA here is from genome assembly GCF_019175385.1 of Lycium barbarum. Taxonomy (NCBI): domain Eukaryota; kingdom Viridiplantae; phylum Streptophyta; class Magnoliopsida; order Solanales; family Solanaceae; genus Lycium; species Lycium barbarum. The sequence goes on from NC_083342.1 coordinate 87,609,336, forward strand.
CAGGAGGAGGCATACATACATTACAGAAGGAGTATAGAATTCTAAAAGCCAAACTAGTCCAATAAAAAAAAAACAGCGTAGCAAGAGGAGCATACTGGGCAGAGAAACCCATCAAGTTGGACATATATCCTTTGTGCTCAAATAAATAGTCAAAAACTTCGAACATCTTAAAACATGTGATCTTTTAAAGGTAACAGAGTCTTAATAAGGCATATATTCTTTATAATATCTTGGTTAGAAAAATAACTCCATCCTGGAAATCCAAACAAGTCGAATCCAAGGTCATGTCCTATACATTAAACTGTGCTACAGTCCTCCTAACTTACACAGAGACCTTAAATGCCCATTTCAGATCACATTAGGCATTAAGATTTAAACAAAGTTGGACACAAAACACAACCAAACAGTTATCTTTAAATTTATCTCACAAGGGCAACTAAACATGTAATCATGTATTGATCAAATATAAGGCATAGCTAGTATGAATTAGACAAGGTTATTTATTCTAATTAGTCATGATAGGAAACTGAGCAGGCATGACTTCCTAAGGATAGCAAATACCAACATTTTTAGGCTAAGTGTTTCTGAACTTTTAACAGACCAACAATATATGCAGAAATAGGTAAGAACAGGACAGGTTCAGCAAAGAGCGAGTTTCTTGATACGCAATTAACATTTCAGCATTAATCAGTCATTAATGCACCTTAAAATCACACACAGGATTCACTTGAGATGTTATATATATGCAGAATAATAGACTTTACAGATTTGAATCATCTTAAAACCAAAGCAAGACGAAACAGGTGCCTGAGACTAAGTCTCTTTTCACATATGCTCTTATAAGAAATTCTTTACATATTTCAACCAACTTGTAACTTATCAATAAATTATGGACTAATCATAGTGTCGAACAGGAAAACATGCATTGTCTAATGTATATTTAATCGTATTGATCAAGTCCAACTCCTTTAATCCAGATTTGACACAAACAGTTAATAGAATGACTAATCATAACAAATTTTAACCATATTAGCATGATTAGCGGACTTCTAGGTCACAACTGATCGCAAAACTCATTGGGTGTCATAGTAGTGAAACAACAAATCCAGGTTTCAGAGAATAAGCAAGGATTAACATCATTCTTCTAAGTAATACGTAGAAGCAAACATAATAGGCATGCTAATAATCCTTATCAGACTTTAATCAGATCAGATTCGGGCTAATTAATCATAGAAAAAGAGCTAAAGCGCACAAACACGATTAATAGGTTACCTAATTTAAACTAACATATGATTAACTCAGTGATATACAAGCAAACAAAAGACCCACTTAAAGCACAAGGTTAATCTAAACTTGCATATGAATCTAAAACTGTCACGAAAACTAAACTAAACAGGACTAAACACGCTTAACGCAACTAGAATGACTATAACAGAACTGAAATAAAACTAAGCAAACAAAATTAGGTAGACAGTTTCAAACGTTCAAACAAATACCAAAAACAATAATTTCAAGAAAGGAGATTACCTTCTTCGGGTGCAGCGAAGTGGGTGCGAAGCCTTCGATATACACTAGAACACTACAGACTCCGGTCTCGAATTTACTCGGACTCGAATCAGTTGCCGGAACCAAAAGGGAACCAGTATAATTTTCTATTTTCGAATGAATATCAAAACAAGATTAAAACTGATGAAGACTTAGTAATTTCCACGGAAATTTGAAGCGATCAAAAGAACTTAAAATTTTTAGAGGATTTCTGCGGCTAAACAACTTGTTCTTGGGGAATTTTATGAATCGAAAAATCCTCCAGGTTCTTGGGGAATTTTAAGGGGTTTTCTCAAAACTTGTTTGAAAAGATTTCGGGTTTTTCGATCTGATTTCAGTGTCTTTCGATGATCTTCTTTTTTGCAAGGGAATTCTTTTTTTGGGTTCAAAAACATCCCTTTTTCAGACGATTCCACCCCATTTTATAGGGTTTTGGGTCGAAGGAAATGATGAAGGGAACAGAGGGAGAAGAGGAGCGGGGACAGAGGGAAGTGGAGGCGGCAAAGGCGTGGGGGACAAGAGAAGGTGGAGGCGACAGTGGCGTGGGGGGACAGGAGAAGATGGGGCGGCAGAGGCATGGGCGTGGGAGAGAAGAGAGGGAGAGAAGGAGAGAGAAGGGAGGAGGAAAGAGAAAGGTAGGGGAGGCAACGGCTGAAGGAGATGAGGGAACCTTAGGGTTTCCCTTGTTAAATGAGAATTGGGCCTGGTCCAAGTGATTTAATGGACTGGGTCAGCTAAAATATGGACTGGGTCTGAAGATGTGGGCTGGTAATATAACGTGGGTTAATCGATTCGGGCTAATGAATTAAAAGAACGGGATGATTGAATTAAAATGTGGCCAGGTAAATTGAAAATGTAGGTTGATTTTATGAATTGGTCCGAAAATAGTACGAGTTGATTGGGCTACTACATTTAAATAAAGACCTATTTAAATAACTCGATACTAGAGATTGTTAAAATATTACTTAATATAAAATATGCAATTATTAGTGCTCAGATAATAAAATTATATGCCGTCGTAATAGTCGTGCAACAATATTTCGAAAGTCCACAGTAAATAAACATTATTATTTAATTATGCGAAGATAAATGCGATGCGTGTGCGTAAGCTGGTAAAAAGTGCTGAAATGACAAAAATGTGAATTATAATAGTACTGGTAACATAATAATAATAATAATAATAATAATAATAATAATAATAATAGTAGTAGTAGTAGCTAGTAACTGTAATAGATTAATGAAACGCCAGTATTGATAAGAGTAAAATATAAATATATTTTTTAATTTGCCAAAAATATTGAAAGCGTAAATAGGTATTTCGGAGGAAAGGCGGGACAAAATTTGGTGTCAACATACATCTAACACAATATAAACTAAATGACATGCCCAGATGACGAAGGAAGCAGAGAAACTGGGCTTAAAATAGCAAGATTTAGGAAACAACAATATCTTGACCATGTCATTATTTCAACTCAACTGCCCAATCTTTATGCAAAGCAGTTTCAGATTAACAAAAGATTGAATTAACGCATGATAAGCTTGACTGGATCGGCTAACTTAACACAGATTCACACACAACAGTGGTATTCGACAAGGATATTCATATTTGCAAATGGACATATTTAACAGACACAGAGATTGGATGCCAGGTTCAAATACAGAGGACTAATTCATTATACCATATTGTATAATTCATTCATATACTCCGAATTCTCAAGTTAACAAAATTCACACCTAAGCTTGAAACAGGTTTATTTCTTATGTCCTTTAATCCATTTTACTCAAATAAGCAGCAAGATAAAGGCAGGCTGATTACGCTATCATGCCTAACCAAACTGAATCCAATCATGCCTAGACCTTACTACGTAATAATCAACTAACCACTCTTACCATGGTAGTATATTAACACAGGACACGCGTTTAAACTGGACAAGTCATACTCATATAATGCCCAAAGACATGCTTAAAACAGACCAGGCTAACAACCAGTCATGCTAAACAAACTAAATGCCTTGAATCTACTGAACAACAAAAAATGCAACCGAACTAAAGCATATTAAACTGAACCAAAACAAGAAGGTAACTACCAGAAAAGAGACTGAACAAACAGGGGACTAATTACCACAACTTGTGCCTAGTAAACTTTAACAAAACAAGAAACCAACCAACATAATCTAAACATGATAAGCTAATCAAAACAACGGAAAAAAAAACAACCAATTTCCATAAATTAAACACATAAAATGCGAAATAAAAGGGAAAGGGGAATTACCTTCTTCGGGTGCAGCGAAGTGAGGCTTCGAGTCTCCAGTTTACCTCGAAACACCACCAAATCCGAACTTGTGCGTGCTCGAATTCGAAGCAATACCAGGCAAACGAAAACAAAAGATGGTGAGTAGATTTTTTGACTCGATATCAGAAACTGTTACAACTCAATTTTTAGGGATTTGATGGCGGCTTAAAAAAAGAACTCCCCTTAACTGACTGAAAACGCGATTATTTATAGGAAAAAACATCTAGGGTTCTACTGATACTCAAAATTTGGGCGGGATTTTAAGGTTCAAACGTTTGGATTTTCGTATGTATTCTAACCTATTCGATCAGAAAAAGAAGGGAAATGGACAAAATTCATTAAGATCTGTACTCGAAAGTGAAAGGGGAACTGATAAGCACAGATTTGAACTTACAAGCGGACAAGAGCTCATTAAAGCTTCAAATCGGAACAAAAACAAGAAAGGGGATGAACGCCTCTTCAACGTTGAACTTATGACAGAGCATTAATTATCCTTTCCTTAAATCGACCATGCATGGTCTGTAGGAGTGAAAGGAGTCTGTGGTTTTGCTCTGTTCGTCGATGAAGAGAGAGGAAGAGAAGAGAGAGGGGAAAGAAGGAAGGGGGGGGGGGGGTGTGCGGCGTGAAGATGAAAAGAAACCTAATGGTTTCATTTGTTGAACCGAGTCAGGTCGGATCGGGGGTAGTGGGCCGGTGAATTTAAAAAGTGGGCTGGGTCGGATGAAAATAATGGGTTAATCGATTTGGGCTAGTGAATTAAAAGAATGGGCTGATTGTAAATGGACCGAATTAATATGGGCTGATTTTATGAATTGGTCCGAAAATAGTATGAGTTGATTGGGCTCGGATTTGGGTTGATAAATTAAAAATATGGGCTGCATGCAAGAAATAAATTGGGCTTCTAAATTTAAATACAAGACCTATTCGAATTAACTATATACTAACATCTGCTAAAATATTATAAAATATGTATTTATCAGTGCCCGGACAAAATAAAATTATACGACGTCGTAATAGTCGTGCAATAACATTTTTTAAAGTTCAATAGTAAATAAACGCTATTATTTAATTATGCGAAAATAAATGCGATGCATGTGCATAGGATGGTAAAAAATGCTGAGACGATTATAATGCGGATTATAATAATACCGGTAATAAAATAATAATAATAATAATAATGATAATAATAATAGTAATAATAATGACAATAATAATAATAATAATAATAATAATAATAATAATAATAATAATAATAAGGATAATAGTGATAGTGGTAATAAAAATAATGACAGCTAGTGACTGCAATAGAACAATGAAACGCCGGTATTAATAAAAGCTAAAATATAAATAGTTATTCCTTAAGTCGCCGAAAAATATTAGAAGCGTAAATAGATATTTTGGGGAAGGCGGGACAAAATTAGGCGTCAACAGATAGACCGTAACTAAAATCGCATCAACCATTACGGATATTTAATTTAATGGAACGAATGTTATAAGCCGATAAATGGTTGTATATATGCTCTTGAAAATGTACTGATGACACTTCTTCAATAAGATAAGTTTATGCTATGGAAAAATAGGATATGCATGAACTCATGGATCCCAAAGCACAAGGAAAAATAATACTTCTGTAAAACTTGTGAAGCTTACCCAAAGGCAAGTGACAGATATACAACTACCAGAAGTTAAACAAAGAATATACAAAAGTTAAACAAAGAATATGCTTTAATACGTTTTCTTTTTAAACAATCTTGTTTATGGTAAAACAAAAGCCAAGATTGAATCACAACCAACTAGAAACGTTGGTAAGATTCTCTCCTGGCCACAGCCACAGTATCCGAAATAACAAAGTAAACAAATAAAAGGGAGAACCGAGTAAGGGCTAACAGGAATACATGATGCAGCTTTACTTTCTTCATCTTGTGTTCCAAAATTTTATTACAATTACTTACCCAATATGGCAGAGTCTCTTGCTGATAACGTGTTATAAAATAATATTAAGAGTACACGACACAAGAGATATAGCCAAAGAAGTTGGGGGAGAGAGAGATTTTTATTCCCTCTTCAATTCATCAAATGGACCTCCTATTTATAGGAAGGAAATGGTGGCCAAAAACATGATAATAGCTTGAAGGCCATGTAATGAACTTGGTGGCCAAGTAATTTCATTGGTGATCAAGTATTCATGGTTTTCAAGTATATTAAATGGATATCCATCATTGATATTTACAACACCTTGGTTATTGTTATGAAGGGTAAAAAGTCTTGATTTTTGGGCACTGCGGTTCCATGTTAGGTCATGGTGGGTTTCACATGGATGCCCGTAGAAACAACTCGTGCGCAATTCGCAGGAATGCCTTTATTTTGGGATGGTCTTCAATTTTTGCCCCTCAAATTGGTGGTCTTTAATTTTGCCCTTCACCTAATATCATGAGGTATGGGGTTCGAACCCCGTCTCATTAAAAAAAAGAAATTCGCAAGACAGAGTTTTATACTAAACTTAGGCCTATTCGGGCCAAAGTTAGGCCCACAGGTAGAATTTTGCCTGCTTCAGGCAGTGTTTGGGAGTTTTGCTTTTGAAATTCTGCCTTAAGGTAGAGTTTCCTTATGAATCCAAAGTTTTACCTGGCGAAATATTTTTAAATTTTGACTGAGCGGGGGTTCGAACCTGGAACCTAGGAGTTTAGGTGAAGAACAAAAATTAAAGACCAACAGTTTGAGGGGCAAAAATTAAAGACCATTGCATTTGAAGGGAATTCCGCACAAAAAAAAAAAAAAAATGATAACCCACAACAACCCAATGAATACATGGCAATAATTTTTTTAAGGGTTATAGCGGTACATGAATTGAGTTAAATTTCTTTAATCAACTAATTCCTTTGAGTTGGTGTTGAAGGCCAAGTTCTTTAACCTTCTAATATCCTCTTTTTGCTTCTCAAAGGTAAACCAAAATCCTGGAACCAAGCCCTCATGCAATTCTATTGTGACTCCACCCTAAAGGCGTTCCTCGCCTTTTTTACCCTTTTGATATAAAGTAATACTTCCGGCTATCAAATGCTAGCAATGGATTTTCTTAAAACTTTCTCCAGCATATCAAACACACAAATTAACATTCTTAATTATAACTTATTCAGTTTTTTGCAGTTGCCTTCACTGGTTAAAATGAGTAAGTTGATATTCAGAAACAAAATGAGTGTAGCTTCTTTACAGTAAAGCTGTACCCTGAAGATATTGATAAGTCTACTTGCATGAGTATCAAGTCAAAATTTTACTTGCTTAGACTCCCCCAGCTGATTCAATTCTTGGAATCATGTAGAAGAAAGAAAATTCCATAGCGCTCTATTTTATTTCATAACAGAGAAATCTATTAATGTATAATGTTGAAGTTCGGTGAAGAACGAGCCCTTTTATTTTTTCCCCTTAAATGTTAAGCTTGATTCTTCGTCCAGCATGATTCCAACTTGTGTTTTTCACCAATCGCACATTCCACACTATACTACATTGTCTCTTGAAGACTATCAAGAGTACTCTCTCACTCTATAGTGTCAAGTGTGAGGTAAGGTTTTATATGTCGAAGTGCGGCTACTAGCATAGTGCCAATTGTATGTGTGGAATTATTCTCTCCATCAAGAACTAAATTTCGCTTTTTCAATTCTTTTAAGTGTGTCAGCTTGCTAAGGTTGGGCACCCAAGATCAACAGGATCCTTACAATCAGCCCAGATAAGAAGAAATGAGAATTGCTTTTAACTTGAGAAAATGGCCAAATGCATCCTTAACATACTATCGGATTACCAACTACACACCTTTACTGTACGTGAATCCTATTACCCCTGAAATGTTTAAAACTGAAATTATTACCTCCCTAAATGCTTACTGGCAAAGCGAATGCACTTAGCACCAAAAATAGATATTAATTTTTTTTCTTTTCATAAGTATATGTAAGTATTATTAATTTGTTTTTTCTTTTCTCTCCCTCTTACTACCGGCGCTAGAGCTGACCACCGACTTGCCGGCCGGTGACCACAACCCTTCAGTAGATTTTGCATTTGTGAAAACCATCCTCGGGTATCTGTGACCAACTGTAACCCGTCAATTCAGCCATTTTCTCATCAAACACAATAAAACCACTTACAAAGATCTCATTTTTCAAGACTGACTAAGCAAAAACAAAATTGTGTTATTGAATAATCAATCACTAGCAGGGGATGTCGGAGAAACTTTGTAGCAACGCCATCAGATTTTTCCAGTAACTTTTTTGCCTAGACTTGTATTTGTAGCAACTCCATCAGATTTTTCCAGTAACTTTTTTGCCCAGACTTGTATTTGTAGCAACGCCATCAGATTACCACTCTCTTTTTTCCTTCTCCCTCTCCCTCTGTTACTATCGTACGAGTAGTGTCGCCACCGGGATTTTTTTACTCTCTCCCCCTCCCTAGAACACCCACTGTTTCCACCATTAACACCACCCCTTAGAACCTCCATAGCACCACTACTTTTAATCATCGGGAAAAGAGAAGCTCTAAAATAAACCTATATCTTTCTCTAGAGAATGTTAGAAACAACGGCCGTTTCCTCTCTTTGCTTATGTGGGTTAGCCACCAAACTATGCTGGATAATCACCAACTGCAAATGTTGACGGAGAAAGCTTGACTCCCTAATGTTGATGCTCAGTTCAAGCCAATTAAAAAAAAAAAAATAGAATAATAAATCAAAAAATAAAAAATAATTTTTTTTATTGTAAATTTACATGTGTCAAGTGCATGTGCTTCACCAGAGAACATATACGTGGGTATGGACTTTTAGGGAGATAATAGTTTCAGTTTTAAATAGCTCAAGGGTAACAGGATCCCATATAATAAAGGTGTGTAGTTGATAATCCGGTCATACGTTGAGGTGCATTTGGCCATTTTCTCTTTTAACTTCCAATAAGTAATTTCCTATATTTTAGGACCTTCTTCCCTAAGGATCATGGGCCAATAACTTCATATACATAAGACATTACATGATTTTTCAAAAAACGGGTACTTAGACAACATTGTATCAGGTGAAAAGAAAGAGGTGGTAGTTTTTATTAGGGCTCAAACCTACATGAATATCACCATTGTCAGCGATAAATTTCAACCAATTAAACTATAAGCCCCTATGAATATCTGCACGCAATTTGCTCACTTTGAGAAGGGATCAAAATTCACATGTAGTTGACAATAGAACCTTCCCTTTACAGTCGTTGCTAAAGCAAATAGTGAAAACTTTCTTATTGATTTATGTCACGGTAAAACTAGAACGAGATAGCTATGAAATTTGTCACTAGATTGCCACAGACTGAGAGTCAACATGGCGTACTAATTTCTACTCTCTCTCTATATATATATCAAAAGGAACAAAAATTGTACAAGGGAGATTGCAGACTGAATTTTGGTATTTTTTAAAAAGTTTTACTGTGCTGCCATGTGTCCCACTTGTTTATAAATAGAGAGCACGTGTCCTGCCGTAGCTATACCTACTAGCAATGTGTCCCATTTTTACTTTGCTTCTTTAGTGAAATGTGTTTGAATGATCCCTTAGCCCTGACCTACTGCGTCTGTTCTTTTTCTAATTTTGTTCTGATTTCCGCAAGTTCTTTTTGAAGCTCAGATGGACTCGGTAGTTTATTCATTGGTGATTAAATTTTCAGAGTTCAACTCCAAATAGTTGTTTGAGGTATATTCTTTTGCTGATTGTTCAAATTTAGTGAAGTTTTAATTTCTTATAGATGTAAATGTTATTTCTTCCGCTTGCTTTTCGAATTTATTATCACCTATTTGCTTCATTATCTGAGTGAGTCGCCATTTTCGGTCTTCCTTCCTTTTCCTTGACGCTAAAAAGGACAAAAGTATTTGTCTTGATAACAAAAAGAAAGAAAGAAGAGACCAGAGGGAGAGCATAGAGAGAGCGGACAATATTACCATAGACAGAAAATGCAACTTAATGACTCTCAGTACTTATAGCATTGCACACTCGAGGTGTTTGATGATATGCCTGGTACTACTAACAATAGATTGTTATTTTGTTTTAGCGGATTTTTCAGAACATTCTGATGTATTGTGCAACCATTCGAAAGGCACATCGTCATGATAAAAAAAAATATCTCAAAAGGTACATTCTTTATTTCTACTAGATAGCTCTGGTAAAGAACTTGCAATGCTCATAATTGGCCATAATCTGACTTGAGCAGCGAAAGAGCTCTTCTGATACTCAAGTGAAGCCATTATACTTATGTTAAAAATTTATGTATGTTTCAAATGTATATTTCTGTCACAGCATTTCCTACTATTTGTTTAATTTTGTGTTTACAAAATAAATTAGGTATGACGTAGACCTCAAAATACTAAGGAACAACAGATTGCTGATAGAGCTTGCTAAAGCCGTCCCTTGTGGGTTCTTCTCTCTCCCTGAAACATATGCATTGTAATTTTTGAGTTTCTAGCTTAACCATTTTATCATCGTATCTAAATCTCAACATACATTTCTAGAATTGGTAGACACATTCATGTTACTTTTTTAAATGAGCTATTGTATATGTACAATCAATAACCAAAAGCTTATAGCATAAAAAAAAAATGTAAATCTTAGTAAATTAGTAATATAGGCATAAACAGTACGTTGATTTTTCACACTTTTGGGGGTGTTATTTGGATCTGCTATAATAATCTTTGCTAGCTGGTTCTGAGATCCTCAGAAGATTTACGTTACATGCATCCATTTTGGCTCTTTGATAAAGAACCCTTAACTTGCAATAAAATGAAAGAGATTTATAAGCAAAACAATATTGAGCCAAAAGAGAATGGTTATGGATGATTTATATAGTTAACTCTAATTTTGTTCCGTATTGAAGTTTAGTTGGCTCTTTTCATTTTTGGGATTTATTCATATAACTTGACTCTAACCGTTATTTGGGTTTACAACCCAGGAAGCGAGCTTCATGATATGAGGGATAGAGTATGCTATATTCTTTTCAGTGACACAAAATTTAATTATGGAACTTTAATATACTGCTGTATTTTACATGATTGATCATTGGGCAGAAAATTGTAGTTGTTATATAATGGTTTAAAAGTGATCGGGTAAGAGCTTTTTAACAGGGGAGGGAGTTTCATGTTCTGTTTTTTAAAGTGCTGTTTGGTAGATAAAGAAAGTATACTAAATTATGCACCCAAATTCTAGGATAATCTCAGTAATATAAAGGAGCCTTCATTTGAAATTTAATATTTTTTGCCTTTTTAATTTTTTCAATGAGGCACTCCATAAGGATCATGTAAGCAGACCCTACAAGCTGACTGATTTCATCAGCTACAAGGCTGGGATGAGATTGAGAAAGAATTTTAGCTGTGTATTCACATTGTTCATTTGTATTAGCACTTAGACATGGTAAATAACAATAACTTTGGTTTCTCGCATTGCTTTCTCCGGCCTTAGGGTGTGAGACAATACTATTATGTTGTCATTTGAATGCATGGTCGGCTTAATAGTGATATGTGGACCGCTCATACTAATTGAGGTAAGAATGAACTTTATAATGATATGTGGGCAGCTCATATTAAGCAAGGTAAGAATAAACTTTGCAGTTCCTTGGTAAACTATAAGAAATTCTTTCCAGTTTCTTTATCAAAAATAACTTTTTCCGTTTACTTTAATTTTGATATCAGTGATCATGATATCTTATTAGCTGTTATTTCAATGTTTATAGTATATAATAAAAGGAATGACCGCTACTTTGGTTGTCAATGAGTTTGATTGACCGATAACTTCCCAAAAGAAAAAAGTGAAAGGTACACGAATGTATTAGTTTATGGGTTAGGCATGTCCCTATAAATTTAAGTTCTAAAAAAATGAGTGTCTAGGTAAATGCTTCATCACAGTGCAAAGCACATGAAGAACTGCTGCCTCAACTTTGACTTATTAGGGAGTTTGAAATTAGTCATTGAATTTATCTGCGTAGATGTTTAGAACTTCATAATGAATATGACTCTCGGTCATTCTTCTAGCCTCTATTGTGTTTGATAAGTTTGGTGAGTTTTCTCTTCTTTATTTCTTTCTTTCTTTTTCCTTGAAAGTTTTGTCCATCTTTTTGTTTGATTTTGGATTTTTTATTGTTTTGAATACTTTGTTGCTACATTTGTACATGCATTTCTGGAATTATATCTGATTTTGATATGCAAAATTGGAAAGAAATACCTAAATTCATGTCAGTGTTTTAAAAGGCAGTTTTGAGACTCGTCTCGGGGCTCGCCCCGGGGCGGGGCACTAGTAAAACGCCCCAGGGCTCACGTGCGAGGCTTAGTTCTTATGAGGCTTACGCCCTAAGCGCCCGATTGTACGCCCTAAACATGCCTAACGCCCAACGCTGGGGGATTGCCTAACAATTCTTACACAATTATATGTTAAATTCCTTAATTAAAATCATTGACCTTCATAATTCTTTAACAAATGATTGATACTTAATAGTTTTTCATTTACCGAAATAAGAAGGTTGGGTATAACTCAAATAACAAGTCGTAGTATTGCATATTTACTATTTGAGAACATCGAAAGGGTGAATATTACTTAATATTTCTTTTAAAAATACATAACCAAATTGTGAGTTTTCACTTGTCATTAGTCTTTTGTCCTATGTATCAAAATTATCATATTTTATCATTTCTCTATTTGAAAGTAATTTTATTTTTATTCATAAAGGAGTTACGTTTCAATTATAATATTGATAAAGTTGTTTATAGGAAGATAAAATGAATAGTATGATAGTAATATTGTTTTAAGAAATTATGATTTTTTCATTGTTTGAAAGTTAAAATGTTGGAGTTGATTTGCATTTCATAACAACCTTTATTTCATTGTATGCTTTATACTTGTAAGGTTATATTATATATAATTACAAGTTGTAAGTGGTGTATGATGGATTGTTTTTGATTAACAACCTTTACAATTTTCTTGTATTTTTATGTAATTTTACCTATTTAAAAATATTTATTGTAATTAAATTATTTTATGAAATATAAAAAATTAAATACTCATGGGGCTTACGCTCCCGCCTTTTAAAACACTGATTCATGTTCTTATTTGTTTCTGATTTTGAGAATCTTAAGATAGGGAGGGACATTGTAGATATCATATGTCCTTTCTTTCTTCTATCAGTTTGCTTTAAGGGATATTACAATTGCTTTCCGAAAGCAGACTTCGCTTTTGATTTTGGGTCATTGAAGGACATTCGAGGCTAAACAGTAAGTTCCGTCGTCTAGCTTTTGTTCTTCATGTGTTGTACATATTGTTATAGTTCAGTTCGGGTGTTGTTCAAGCCTTTTATTAGTTTGCTATAGTTCAGTCGGGGTGCTGTTTGTTGACACCTAATTTTTGACCTCCCGTAATTTATTTTAAGTACTCGGAGCCCATGGATAGTAAATAAAATCAGCTGCATACCCTAAAGGGTCTAGGTAAATTTTTATGAAATTATTTGGGATAATATCTCATCTTTTTAAATTGATCAAGAAGTCTCCAGGGTAATTTTAGTTTTGTAGAAATTAATTATATTCGAAGAATTTTCTTTTATTATTGAAATTAATCAAAGGGGCAAGAAAACCCTTTTTGATAATCATTTGTCTCATTAATTAAATCAAGGAAAAATTAAATTAATAGATGATTTTATTCCATATTACTGTCCAAGGTATTTTGAGTAATTGAAAGAGTTGACCATTTTTACCTTTTAAATCCTGATTCTGTGTGAATGCGTAGTTGATTAATTTTTCTTTTATTTGGTCAATTAATTCAAAGCAGTATCTGCAAAATGTTTTTTATTTTTTTTATTTATGAGTCATGTTTTAAATTATTTTAAGTCCTGATGGACTAATAATTAGTTTTTCGTTATTTATTTATTTATTTACTAGTTTATTTTTTCCCCCGACCTTTTATGCACATATATGTATATACACCATGGATATACCAATATACACGGTGCATATACAATATATGTGTATATATAATAGCAGGCCTGGCGTTTTAAAAAATAAAGGACCAGGACCCGGTCCGTTAAAGGATTAAAAGAAGGGGGAGTATTATACTCCTCCCATCCGTTCACAAAAAGACCCTAGGGTTCTGCTTGCAAACGAAAGAGAGGAGAGGTGGCTAAGGTGAAACCCTAGCGCCGCCTCCGGTTCGCACCACCTACCCCGCCGGTTCTCGGTCCTGTCCTATCGTATTTGGCTAGTGGCGTGAAGAGAGAAGGCGAAGCCATTAATGCTTCGTCCTTCTCTCCACAAAATCGGGCCAAATGAACCCTTAAAGGTACAATCCCTTCATTTTATATTTTTTCCGTCATCATTGTTAGTATAGAAGCTTGTAAGCCGTCGATTTCGTTGTTACACCTTGAATCTGGATCGTGCGTTTGGGTTTGTGGGTAGGACTTGCATAAATTTGCAATTCCCACATTGGTGGTAGCAGATCTTAAAGCCATTCTGGGGTTTCTATAAATAGAAACCCCCATTCATTTGAGGTTAAAGGGTTGGAAACCACATATAGACTGAAAATTTGCCATTTTTAGTCTTAAGAATTCCAAAGTCAAAAAATTTCGTTTTAAACTTAAGTTTCTTTAAGTTTCCAGTTCTAAAATTCATTTTTTTTTTATTGTTGTTGGCGTCTGTGGTGGCCTGAGTTGGGAGTTGGAGCATAAAGGCTTCCTAATCCATCGCTTGTGCCACGGTTGCACTCACAAAAGGTAAATACCTTTTAGTTTAATGCGTTTGCTTATTTTATGTCATGTTTAGTTCATAAGATTCTAGTTAGGGTAGTGATGTGCCGTGAATTTTGGCACATTTTATGCCTTTGTAACTAGAAGTGTTGCTTGTTTTTAAGTGTTTTTACATTGTTTCTTATGATATTTTTGTGTTTTATAGGGTTGATTAACTAAGGATAGGAAATGAGATGAAATGCTGAAAAACGGACAAATTGGAGCTAAATGACGGTCCGTAACTCATGTTACGGACCGTAACGTGATCCGTAACTCATGTTACGGTTCGTACCATTGAACCGTAACAGGGCCTAAATTTCCAGAAAGTTTTCATTGAAACCATCAGTGTTACGGTGTGGTGTTACGGTCTGTAACATATCACCGTAACATCAGCTAAATTTTCAGAAAGTTTTCAATGAAACCATCAGTGTTACGGTGTAGTGTTACGGTCCGTAACATATCACCGTAACATCAGCCAAATTTCCAGAGAGTTGCCAAGTAAAGTCACAAGTTACGCCTCAGAAGGACGGACCGTAACACAGGTTACGGTCCGTCGCATGGTGGCCGTAACATAAAAGCTGACAAATGACGAACTGAAGGACGGACCGTAACACAGGTTACGGTCCGTAACAATGCGGCGTAAGGGCATTTTTGTGCAGAAACTTGGCGCGATTTTTGGCTCTATAAATACTTAATGTAGGGTTTTAATTTAGTATTCAGATTTTCTTTTGGAGGCAAAAACCCTAGGTCTTTAATCTTAGAAGTGGTTGGAGCATTTAAGGCAACAACTTCACTCTCATTCCATCTTGTATTTTTGCATTGTAAGTTCATTATGTTTACTTGTAAGCTTTCTTTGTTATCCAAAATCATGAGTAGCTAATTTTAAAGCTAAGGTTGTGGAACCCATAATGGATATTATGTGAATGAGTTTCTGTTATTGATATATGCATAATGGTTGTTTGTATTCATTCAGTTTTTATAATTTAGCGTTGGGTGATGATTGCAAGCATTATCCTAAGCTATTATATTAACTGTTCTTGGGAAAGAAAGTTAGTATTGGTAAGATTGAATGACAATTACTCGAGGCGTTAACCCTCGTTTAATAGACTAACTTAGGGATGAGAATAAGTCTAAATTGACATTTTTGGTCATTCTTCGATTGCAACTCTTTTACATTCGGAAGAATCATAAAGAGGAAATACGATTTAACTGTTGGAAAACATTAAGAAGTTCTTAAGAGACCAAGTGCATATTCATAGAACAACTATTAGAAGTATATCACATTAAACCTGAAGCATAATATCTAATCAAATTGGGGAACACAACCTTAGTCTCTATTTCGCATTAAATACAATTTCAGTCAAAATACTTAATTACATTATTCAACAACTATTTCAAACTATCAGGAATAGGATTAAAGCCTTTAAAGAATAGTATGGCATACGATTAGTACTCTTTTCTCTCCATATTCCCTGTGGGATTCGACCCCAACCTTGTTGGGTTACTATATTTGACAACGTCCGCTTTACGCCATTAATAGGTGTAATTTGAGCGTATCAGGTAGTGCTTTAGTTTATTGTTTTTCTTATTTATGTTGTGTTTAACTTAGTAGTTTAGTTAATGAAGATTCTGTTGTAACGACCAAACTCTTTCCGGTAATTTCGCCCTTTTCCCGAGCATTGATTAGCTCATTTTGACCCGAGGAGACCGGTGACACACTTCCCGAGGTGTTTTGACCGAATTCGGGCACCTTTTGGGAAATATAGGCTTAAAGTGAAAGATGGTTGACCCAAAGTTGACTTTTGGGCAAACGAACCTTTTTAGGAATTTCGTCGATTCCGAGAGGTCCGGATGGTCGTTTAGAACTTGATGTGTATTTAGTTCGGTTTCCTATGCACTTGGATGCATTTTGAGACTTGGGTTGGGAATTTGGAATTAAGGCATCAGGGTTGACTCGGTGAACGAGGCCTTCGTTGGAAATTCCAAGGCTACGGGCTCATTCGTAGCGCGTTTTTATGTGTGTCTAGGTGTATGGTATATAAGCAGATCACCTCGGGAACTAGTCGGAAAATCGGATCGAATTGTGAGACTAGGAGTTTTCTGGTGTCTGGTGCCCACTTTGGCGTGCCCCAGCACCGCGGCAGCGGTACTGCTGGAGCAGTCAATGACTTTTGGCCATTACCGTTGAAGCGGTCGAGTGACCGCTAGAGCAGTATTGCTGGGGCGGTCCCAGTGCCGCTGAAGCGGGTGACGAGCAGTTTTGTAAAGTTAATGAAGTGTTAAAAATCCTTAGACTCTCATTATATCCCATTTCGATATTTGAGCTTGAAGAAACTGCTCTTAAGGATATTTGGAAGAGAATCTT
The DNA here is from genome assembly GCF_019175385.1 of Lycium barbarum. Taxonomy (NCBI): domain Eukaryota; kingdom Viridiplantae; phylum Streptophyta; class Magnoliopsida; order Solanales; family Solanaceae; genus Lycium; species Lycium barbarum. The sequence continues at coordinate 87,626,296 of NC_083342.1, forward strand.
GGAGGCAAATCCTACTTATTTCTTCACTCTCCCTTTAACTATAATCATGCTAGATTCACCCTTTTACCCTTAATAAACCCATGGTGATGGGAGTTAAAAGAGGGTTTTGGAAGAACATTGTCCCTAGGATTATTAATGATAAATTGGTGATGTTTATGCTAGATATTGACTAATCTAAGCTTATTAATCATATATCTTCCACTTTTAGCATTGAATTTTGGAATTGAAGACTTAGGGTATATACCCAATTTTGGGATTTTGCTTGAAATCAGAAATTAGACTAATTCTTGAGCTAACTCAACAAGTAGTGGTTGGGGTATGATTACCTAGTACTTAATTTGATATTTTGCCCTTGTGGACTCGTATTCCCCAATTTCTAGGGTTAGAATTGACCGAATTGAAATAGTAGCAATATTAGTATCATTCTTCATGATTTCTAATATAGAATTCGATTATGCTTCGACTACTTTGGTTTTGAGGTTCAGCGGAAGGGCAAGGCAAAGGAGTGAGTTGTCGGTGTTGCGGTTCTGCAATCCAGGTAGGTTATGGCTTACCTTGGGTGAGACTTCGTATAGCGAAGCACATATTTAGATTATAATGTCGGAGACAGCATGTAAACCTTCAGGTATGAAGTCGAGTTAGATATTGCCTTAGGTTGGGTCCTGTTGTATGTTGGGACTAGCCACCCCGTTATGTGTGCTTTTATTGTTCCATTGAGATAGAATTGATATACCCATTATTGGTATTTATACTCGGATATGTTGTTGGCGTACCAACCGTTGGTACTTGTGATATTGATATATTGTTGGCATACCACTGTTGGTATTGTGATATGATACATTATTGGCGTACCCCATTGTTGGTGCTTGTGATTTTGAACTTGATTGTTGATGATTGATATACGCATTGCACACATTCTTACACATTCATGATGCATGGCTGATACACGATGATGATCTGGTATCGTTGATTGAGTAAACTGATATTTTGATAAACTCTTTTACTTGAGTGATTGTGAAAAGGTCGATGTCCGAAGATCAATTCCGAAATCGTTGATTGTATGAAATAGATATTTGATAAACTCTTTTACTTGAGTGATTGTGAGAAGGCCGATGTCCGAGGTTCAATTCCGAAATCGTTGATTGTGTGAAACTGATATTTGACAAACTCTTTTACTTGAGTGATTGTGAGATGGCCGGTGTTCGATGATCTATTCTAACATCGTTATTGCATGGCCGATTCCGATGATATCTCAGAATCGTTGTTAGTGCATGGACTTCGCGGGTCCCCCAGGGTGGTGCCGGTGAGAACCCCCCGTGGGTAAAGATCCAGGGTCCTGTCTGTCGGTTGAGCAAAGATTCGGGACGGGTGGCACTTAGACTTCGCGAGTCATGCTGGGTTGTGCTACCGAGATGTCGATATTTCCGTCCGAATTATATGTGTACACCTCATTTGCATGGCATTGTATTGCATTCATATCATTATTGTATTGCATTGCATTCATACCATTATTGTACTGCGTTGCATTATGACTTGATTGGGATGCTTGGTGATTGGATTGTGATGATTGGATTGGTTCGGATATATTCAGACTTGACATATTTGGGTTTAGATGCTTTACATAGGCGATGACGGATGCTCGGTTATGATTATATTGTCTTATGCTGGTTGGTTTATTTGCTTATCTGCTTTATTATCTGAATTGTGTTAACTATGCTTAGTCGGCCGATGATGCCTACCAGTACTATTGTTTGTACTGACTTGCACTTACTGTATTCTTTTATGAATGCAGAGTACCAGGTCGGATCCACTTCTGTGACCCTTAGCTGACAGACGCGTTCAGCTTTCTCTCAAGTTTCCAGGGTGAGCATGGCGTCCGCTGACCTTGAAGACTTTCCTATCATATGTCCTACTTTTATTTCCTACACATAGACATTTATTTAGTATTCCAGATTGTATTATTCTCCTTAGAGGCTCTTGTATTATTTAGACTAGACCCTGGGGGTGTTTATTGTCTTCCGCACTTTCTACTACTTATATATAGATATATCGTGAGACTTACGTATTTGTTCTATTCCGCTGTTTAAATTCATTCTTTCGTGTATTTATTCATTGTTGGGTTGAGGGTTCGCTTACCGAGGTGGGAAGGTAAGTGCCCGCACGGCCTAAGCAAAATGGGTCGTGACATCTGTTTAAGGTGACATTTTAGTTCGTTGTTTTTCCTTGCTTGAATTCTACTTATGTTGTGCTTAGTTGATAGAAATATGTGAGAGTTTGTCATGAAGATTAAGTAGTTATGGCTCTTTATGCTCAGTTTCTGTTTGATGTGATGTTTAGGTAGCATAATTGTATGGTCTATGATGGGGTGTGAGTCAGTGTATTAGCTTGTCATCCTTTATATCTTGGTTCTGCTTGCGCTATATCTAGTTAAGGTGTGTAGGGTTTAGAATAAGATGTCTGAGTCAATATGCTTGGTTCATTCCTTTTCTTCCTAGTTTTGTGTCCACATTGTGCCTAGTCCATATAATTGCATATGGTTTAAAAACAAAGCTCAAACCTGATGTACTTGTTATGATTCCCTTTTGATCTTGTCTGTGTTTTACTCAATTAGGGAGTCTCATGTGAGTTATAAAATAATTGTCAAACTGATTAGATTGTTTTGACTCAGCTTCTTAGTTTGGATTTTTTTCATGCTTTGTATGACTAATTGTTTCTTTTTCCTTATGCCTAACCTAGGCTATAATACTAAGCTAATGAACCTGCCTCACTTAGATTTCCATTTAGCTTCCCTACTTGTAACCTTGGCTGTTCAGTTGTGATCAAAGACCTTTGAATGTGGCTTGGGGCCATAGTCTGAGTTGAGAGAGTTTGTTTAATGTGGATTTCCTTCTGGATTTCCCTGTCTTATCGTGATTGTCTAAATATTTTTAAGTGTTTCATGTAAGGGTCTGGTTTGTGGTTCATGCTAGTGTATTGCTTAGTACAAGTTCTATGTTGTGAATTAAGGTCAAGATGGATCTCTTGAAGTCATGAATTCTAGTCCTGTGTATCTCATATAATAAAATTAGGTTCATGAGGTTAGTTTGAAGTCACAAGCTCTTTGAGTAACTTGATTTGCCTTGTGTCTTGTCATTTATCAGTGGGAGTTTTGTCCTGGTCTGGGGATTAATAAAGAGAAGTGTCAAAAGGTTTGTCTGAAGTAGGCTACCTAATCAGGTCATTGCTTGACCTATGTGGTGATATGTTAGTTGGGAGTTTGATGTCTTGAATTCATTGGATCATAGTTTGTCTTGTTTGATCACATATGTCATGGGAAAAGTGAGGTCCTGTCATGTTAAAAGCTTGTTGTGCTGGGTCAAGTCTGGTCATTGTTTGACCTATGTGATTATATGTTAGTCGAGAGTTTAATGTCTTGAACTAGTTTATCATGGTCTGTCCTGCTTAATCACAAGTGTCATTAGAAAGTTAAGCTTACCTATGTGTGAACCCAACATGATTATTGCTTGTTTAATGTGGTTATGTGTCAAAAATAGTAAAGGCTCATCATGTTGAGCCTCAGCCTGGTCGCTAATGTCTTGCCTGGTCAAATACTTGTTGGAGAGACTGAAAAGTCTAAGTAGAATTGGACCCAGTCTAGGTGTCACATTTGTCTTTTCTTAAATGATTTGGTCTGTTTGAAAGTTTGAAGTTGTCATGTGTTGGGCCTGGACAGCCCATGTCTGTTCTCTAATGGTGTTTTGATTCCAAAACTGGTAAATGTCCTGTGTGCTCTTTGTGGATTCCCATTTGTTTTTCTTGGAAACTTGTTTGGCCTGATTCATGTTGTCTCACCTAAACCTTACCTATTTGGTAAAACTTGACACCTTGGGGCTGTAATAAGGTATATTGAAACAAAGGTTTTAAAGGGGGGTGATTCTGGGGGGAAAAGCTTTAACTTGACCAAGGTGCCTCACTTAGCTGTGCTTTTGTTTGGTTGTTTCTGTTTGCGGTAAAATAAGTGTAGAAATCTGTTAGACTGCCCCTGAGTAGGACATGTGGAGTGAGTGGTTGTGATGTGATTAAGTCTAAAAGGTTTCTCTAAAAGTTGTTATAATAAGCTAGGTTCAGGACAACTTTAAGTGGCCTATGTTTAATAAAGTTGAAAGGGGCAAATCACTTAGCTTAACAGGTTGGTTAAGGGGGATAATTATTATGTGCTTGTTCTCACCTAGCAAATGGAATATGTCTATTCTGATAAATGGCACAAAAGAAGGGTTTAAATGCTGGAAATTTGGTCAGGAGTGTGTGTGTGTGAGTCCTGTTTGGAGGAAAATCTTGTTCCCTCTGTTGAGGATCTACCACCTAGTTACAATAATAGGTAAATAAAGGATAAAAGAAAGAATGATGATAGGATCTCTGGTATTTTGTTACAAATATTGCCTAACTTGCCCTTGTGTGGTCTTTTTTTTCTGGACACTGTGGTGCTTTTTTCTTGACATTAAGAGATGAGTTCCCTTTAAAGAAAGTGGCAATAAGTCTAAAATGATGGTGTGGAAATTTGTTGATTGTTTCCTTGTGTGGTTTGATCTTGATAAACAGAAGATGTGTGCTTTTCCTTTGAACTATAATGTTATAAAAAACAAAGATGTCTTCCATGATTTTGGGTTTAGTTTGAAGTTGTCAGGGAAGACTAGTTTGTTCCCACCTATTATGTGCCTATGAAATGCTTGCTCCCAGTATATCATATCTTAACTTGATAACCAAGGCTCTTTTTTTTTTTACTTGACCCGGACATAGTCATGTGACTTAATCAGCCTGTTATTGTGTGTTCTATGTTTATAAGGGGATCGTTTTTCCAGTATTCACATTTGAATTTGGTAACAAAGCTCTCTAAAACCTGAACATAGTCCTTATGAATCAGTTAGTTTTGCTATTTCTTGGTGTGTATTTATGAGAGGCTTGTTCCCGTTACTTACAACTAACTTTGGTCACAAAGAGTCTTTAGACCTGGACCACAGCTTTATGAGTTTGTTAAAGGGAAGTTATGACAGGGTTGATTGTTTGTGAATCTGCCTAGGACCTCTGATGTTGTTATTGGAAGATTAGGGTACGGACATTAGGATAGGGGGAAAGGGTTTTAGGAGAGGAAAAGGTGAGCTTGGACATGAATTGGAGGTTGTGACCAGTGGGGCCCAGGATACCCTTTTGCTGAAAGGAGACTCAAGAAAAGGAGATGGAGAGGTGATAACCCCACCCTATCCTGTTTCCCTTTCAGGGGCCTGAAACTTTTACGTCCATTTTCTTGGACCTTCCTCTCATGATCCTGGGACTCACAAAGGCCTCAGGTAGGGGAGAACATTCTAATAATGTCTAACAAGGAAGGAAGATGCACTTAGAACCAAACAAGCTACTATGAATGTTTGCCAAGTCTGAGTGTTCTGTGATCCCTACCTTTTTTTTTTTTTTGAAAATCCCTTTTGTCTGAAAGGTTTGTAGGTTTCCTGAGCCTTATTTTTTTGAAATTGGGTGTGTGTAAAAGGAGAATAGGGGTTGATGGTTATGCTATGAGAACCTGAGTTTATCTGTGAGAAACTAAGAGTTAAGTGTGTTATGTGTGTCACTTGCTTTGCTGTTGTCTATATGCCCTTGTCTATTTTTAAGTCACTTCATCCATGATTGATGTTTAAAACTCGCCACCTAGTCTGTTTGGTTTAGGCTTGTCCCTCATATGATGTTTGGTCTCTTTCTTTTACCAAAACTGCGGTCCTCCTGTCAATTCATTTCTTGCTTTCTCTTCTCCCTCTTCTGTTCTTTTCGGAAAAACTTTAGATTAGCCTAAAACATGTTGAAGGAGCATCTTCTTAGGAATCAAAGTTGTTGACAGGTTGTTTAAGTTGGCTTGTCCATTGAGATTTCCTTCCCCTTAGTAAAGTTCTTTCAAAGTTCACTTGTCTATTAATTTAGGGTCTTGCTTTATGTATCAGTCCGTGTTGTGTTATTAAAGAGGAGTAGTGTTAAGGGATGCCAGTTCTGAATATGTGCTCTAAAAAGGTTTTAAAATTGTCCATGGGCCTTGGCCATCTATAAAGGTCCTCTTGGGTTTTTCTCCTCTTTCTTTCCCTTGAAAATACTGTGTTTTTGTTCTGGACCTATTTGTGAGCAATTCCGGAAACAACCTCCCTACCTAAGGTGGGGGTAAGGTCTGCGTACACTCTACCCTCCCTAGACCCCACGTTGTGGGATTCACTGGGTATGTTGTTGTACCTATTTGTGAGCAATCTTGAATCTGACTGGGATAAGATGAATGCCTTCAATTGAACTAGTGATATCAGTTTTGTTTCCTCTGGGCAGTGGTTTTTGAATCTCAAACAAATAAGTAGGGTAGGCTATTTAAAACTGTGAATCTGGGACCTACCTTTTTATGAGAAGTCCTGGGTTGAGTGACTGCCTGAAAAGAGACCAGTTCGTGTTTGACTATGAAATCTCTTGAACCTGTTTTGATATACTTGAAGTGTTCCAGTTTACTCCTTTTGTTTTTATTTTTATTTTAACAAGTCCATAGTTTTGAGTGATCATCCTCTATGTTCTTCGTATAGCACTTATATACATTACCTTTAGTCATGAAGCTGAATTTTCTCTTTATTATTTTTCTTATACTTGCTGGTTGTCTAGTCTTACTTAAGGTGCTATTGTTATTTTTGGTATTAATGCCTCCATTAGAATAAGACACTTGGTTGTTTTTTATATGTGAGTTTGCTTGAGATATGTTGTTGTTCCCAAGTTCCATACTCTTTTTTCGTCTTGTTTGGAGGCACTGGTTGAAGCTAAGCTATGGTAGTTTGGGGTCGTCCAGGCCGTCTTGGTATTAGCCATGCTTGGGGTTCTCAGAAGCCCCTTGGAACTTGTGCGACATCAAGGATATAAGGTCAGGACTCAGTCCCCATGCCATTGCAAAATCCCCAACCAAAGCAAACCCATTTAAGGAGAAGAGGGGCAAGTATAGAACAAGGCGGGTATCTTTTTCCGTGTTTTTCATATTATGCATAGTCTTTATTATTTTAGTGATAAGTTCAGCGTTTATAAACTAATTGGGTCCCCTTTTTTCTTTTCCTCCTCCACTTGCATGACCATTCGGGTCAAGACCAGCCCCCCTATTGGGCCAAAGGCCCAATAGGACCTCTATTAAATTAAGATCGAGTCCGAGAAGAAGAATATAGCGAGGCGCGCAGAAGGCCCAACCTATGGGTGTCAAGTGGGTCGGGCCGGGCCATTTTAACGTAGGCCACAAGGGGCCGGGTTGGGGCCGGGCCGGGCCGTAAGTTAGGGGGGCGGGCTTGGAGAGGGAAAGGGTGTCCGGCCCAGCCCACCTCGGATAGGGGCTACACCTCGGGCTAACCGGGCCCGTTAGTGGGCCGGGCCGGGTTTTAGTTAGTGGACCGGGCCGGATTTTAGTTAGTGGGCCGGGCCGGGGTTTAGTTAGTGGGCCGAGCCGGATTTTAATTTTTTTTTAAAAAAATTCTAATACTAAAATTTATTAAGTTTGATACTTTAAAATCTAGTTGTTGTCAACTTTATTTTAACCATCAAGTTCCTTAAATTATACTTTGGCCATATTTTCAATCTATAAATACCATTCATTCCTCTCCATATTATCTCACAATTCCCTACTCTCCTCTTTCTCTAAATTTCCTACTCATCTAAATGGGAACAATGCACATGAGTTTTGATACTAAACCAAAGTTCTTAATTTAATTATCTCATCCGATCCTAAGTCCTAATGTCATGTGCAGATTGTCACGCCTCCATCATCGGCGGAGACATTTCAATACGCTAAAAAATATTTAATTATTATTATATATAAAATATTTGAAACTAATAAGATTTTATTAATATTATATTATATATATATATATATATATATATTATTATTATTATTATTATATACTGTATAACCTATTGAAATATTTTTGAACTTGTGTAAGCCAACAACAAGATAGTAAATTAAAAGGGTATTTGATTTATTTCACGCATCAGCAATTTCAGAGGCTTGTCATTTCACTGATTTTGTCAGCCTCTTATAATGTCTTGTTGCTTTTGGGCACTGATCAATGTTTGTCCCTCCTTGCAGAAATTTATCTTGGAGTTGCTGCTTGTATAGGATTAGTTTTACACAATTACATTTATAGTTCTATTTTGACTGCGTACAGATTATTATTCTTGTAAATAAAATTATAACACAAATTTGAAAAGAAATTCAAAGGCTCAGTGAGCCTTTAGTTTTATTAATCGATAATTGCAAAGTCGAATTTAAACTTTAAAGCTTACAAACTTACATTTACTTTTCTTTGATTTCGTAAACTTAAACTAGAAAAAGAAAATTTAATTTGACAGCTCTTCAAATTTAAATCTACATATTTTCCACCATTTTATTCAATTCTTCCATATTAACATTAGGAGGAATTGGCTCAAAATTTTCATAATCGACATCTCCATACATTGGAGATGTTTGTAAGAGCTAACTAGTTTTCAAACGTTGGAAAAGGTCACTGCCCACTTTATTAATTCTGTGGGGCTCAGCTGACCAGTGACCACTATTTGTTTTTAAAAAAAAGGAGACCTAATTAGTTTTCATTTAGTAGCAATTAAATATTAACGGATCCGACTCCTCTCCATTTTCATTGTCTCCATTTTCCCCAAGTTCTTACTTGAATAAGAGACACATTACATGAGTTAAAATTAATGGTTAAGTTTTAATTAACTAAAGTAAGATTCTAACTATGGTTTGAATAATTAATAAATATTTCATATATTTGCTTCCAAAATTTTAAGAATCCCACAATTATAGCTACAGCTATTTTATTGGGATACAATGTTTTTAAAATACTTATTATTAGTAATAAATGTAGTACTTATCTTTTTTTTTTTATTATTTGAAGTGGGTTGGGCCGGGCCGGTGCCCCGGTGGGCCATCACCCGGGCTGATGGTGGGCTGTCCACCTTGTCCGGCCCAGCCCCCTAATAAAACCCACCTAGCCCAGCCCCTTACACCTCTTAGTGTGCTTGGGCCGGGCCGGGTCCGGGCTGGCCCGGCCCACTTGACACCGTTAGCCCAACCATAGGTGAAAATGGCCACTAGGGGCTTGGTACGCCCCTACTTTAAATTTATTCCATATATTTATGATTTTATTTGTATGTATTTATGTGTAAACTCATATTATAGTGGAAAATCCTTATGATTGGAATTAGACGTCTTAAGACAACAGTTCTTATGCCGTTTAGTCGATTTTAGGTCCCCATACGCAACTTTCGAAAAACCACGGACTCAAACATAATGCATTTTACAACTAAGGTACAAAATGAAACCTTCTTTTCAAAACTGATTTTCAAAAATAAATCACCATTAATTTTCCAAGTTTGAATGGCAATCCCGTTTTTATATAATTGAGGTAGTTTCACAAAAAATGGGTTAATTAACTTAATGACTGAATTTTCGAAAATCAGTTTTAGATAGAATAATGTGACACAATTGGCTTTAACTTGTATTGATAAGTGGCAAATCTTTTGACAAAATATTGGACCAGGTTTTTAACTCAAACAAGAACCAGATTTTTCCCACCAAGACATTAAATCCCATTTTTGGAATATAGAGACAAACGAAGGATTTTTAGCACAAAACACTATTTTGGCCCAAATTAACTTACATTTTCAGACGGTATATACTCGTTCAAATATAAAATGCCTTTATAAATGTCTAACGAACCTACACGTAATATAAAGTTCCGAATAAGACAGAAACGTACCAATACGAGTTAACCCGAGCCCCGGTGTATGAGTACAAAATAAATAACTCACAAATGATAAACATTTCTTTTACTCTTCTATTACAAACTTATACTTATTCCTTATATATAAAAGGAAACTACTTATACTCGGATATAATGAATCCAAAACTACGATACCTTATAAATAAAGGGGATATATTTAAATTCTTCCAAAAAAATGTGATATGCGAAAAACTCTCTATGACAGTTCTTTTTACGGAAAGATAAACACAAAATAAGCAGTTTAAACAAATACTCATACACTGGAATTCGAAAGTCAACCGTATAGTACAGATCCTTAATACTGGGGTGCCTAATACCTTCCCCAGGGGATCATCAGAACCCTTACTTAGAACTCTGGATTACGAAGGTTTTTTCACGGTATTTGAATAAACCTTTCACAATTGGTTTTCCTAATTTCCTAAAAATTAGGTGACGACTCTTTTAAAACAAAGTCCGAAAGAGCACTAACGAGTTCGTAGTAGCCTTTTATGCCTTAACACCGCGTAAAAAGCGAACCGCGACACTGTTCATGCCTCTTATTAGCAGACTTAGTTTTCCGACTTGAAAATGAAAAATGTCGTGCCTGTGCTCAGCACGGGCCGTACCCATCTAGTATTCTATTCATACCATGGATGTGGTAAATTCACACTCTTACGTTTTGGCCTTTGGAGGAAGAGTTCGCAGGAAAATAATCCTTTTCCTTATTTACAAAGTGATTATTACCAAATAAGTAGGATTTTTGACCCTGTTAATTTAACTATTGAAGATCGCAATCACTTTTTCATTGGGAGCCGAGGAAGTTAAAAAACTTAACTACAATAATCTTAAATCACATTAAGGTGATAGTATATATTAAATCATTGTTTAAAGTACGATTAAAAAATTCCAAAGTCTAGCAAGTTTTTAAAGATCACAAGAAAGACAAAAAGGATGAAGAAGTAAATAATAAGACTGCTATTGCGTTGCTTTGAATGTATAACGGGCTTTTACGAATGCATCAGCCAACTTATATCCAAGTTGGACTTGGGCTAGAGTACCAAGGTGTAGCCCATCTGGTTCCAAAGGTAGGCCCAAACAATCCACAGTTATTACATCGGCAGGGTTAATTCCAAGCTGGCCTTCTCTCACCCCTTCAATAAAAGGTCCTTGTCCAGAAGCTAGGGCTACCTGTACAATTATAGCTGAAATCATTAAAAATAAATGAATTTGACATAAAAGAAGGTAATTTGGTAACAAGAACACTGAAACTTTATGATAATATCAAATTTTTGGTATAAGATTAAGAATGAAATAAATAAATAAAAAAGTACATGAATATTTTTCCTTTCATGATCACCAGCATATATATAAAACGCAAGAATTAGAATTAGAAAGAAAAATTCAGATTTTAATTAGCAAATCGAATTTAGAAAAATCACCCATAAAGACTGAAATAGAAAAGTTAATTAAGGCTATTCTAGAAAAGCCTAAAGAAATAGAAATAAAGACAAACCACATAATAACACAAACGACACAACAAATAGAAAAACTAAATAGCGATATTAAATATTTGAAAAAGACATTAGAGGAACTTAAAGAAATTACTCTTTCATGAATAAATTAACTATATTTGGGAAAAATAGCAGGACCATTGTATTCAAAGACTGGATCTAATGGTCAAAAACACTTTAATACTGAAGACATTAAATTAGTACAAAAAATAAAAGAAAAAATAAAAAACATTCTCGATTTAAACATGCCTCTAGAAACAGACAATTTAATTATAGAAACAGAGTTATATAATTTTAAAACAGGAATAGAAAGAATAGGAGTAATAAAGAATCAAAAAGACCTAGATAATATAATAAAAATACTAGATGAAATAGAAATTATAGGAGAAACACCATTAAAACATTGGAAAAATAATAGGATTGTATGTAAATTAGATATAATAAATCCAGACTATATAATTAAAACAGCTTCGATTGAAGCAACAAATCAAGATGTAGAAGATTTTAAAGTACAAATAAAAGAACTATTGGATTTAGGAGTAATACGGAGATCTACTTATAAACATAGATCTGCAACATTTATGGTAAGAAATCGTAGCGAAATAGTAAGAGAAAAAGCGAGAATGGTAATAAACTATAAAATACTTAATAATAATACTAGGACAGATGGATATAAGTTACCAGACAAAACAGAATTAATAAATAGAATACAAGGAAAGAAAATATTTAGTAAATTTGATTGTAAATCAGGATATTGGCAGGTACGAATGCATGAAGAAAGTATAGAATGGACTGCATTCACCTGTCCTGAAGGACATTTCGAATGGTTAGTAATGCCATTTGGATTAAAGACAGCTCCGCCAATTTTTCAAAGAAAAATGGATAGTATATTTGGAGAATACAAAAGGTTTGTATTAGTATATGTAGATGATATACTAGTATTTAGTAGAGATATTAAGGAACACTTAGGACACCTACAAACGGTAGTTAGACTATTTGTAAAAAATGGAATAATAATTAGTAAGAAAAAAATGGAATTATGTAAATATTATATAAACTTTTTAGGAGTAGTACTAGAAGAGGGTAAAATAAAGTTACAACCTCACATAGCCAAAAAAGCTTTAGAAATGCCAGATAAGTTAGACAATGTTAAAGAATTACAATTTCTTTTTAGGAATAGTCAATTATGCTAGAAATTTTATAAAAGATTTAGGAAAAATAGCAGGACCATTGTATTCAAAGACTGGATCTAATGGTCAAAAACACTTTAATACTGAAGACATTAAATTAGTACAAAAAATAAAATAAAAAATAAAAAACATTCCCGATTTAAACATGCCTCTAGAAAAAGACTATTTAATTATACAAACAGACGGTAGTTTTGAAGGATGGGGAGCAGTACTAAAAGCAAAACCCAATAAATATAGTAATAAAAATGAAGAAAAGATAAGCGCTTATCAAAGTGGTAAGTATAAAGAAAAAGGAAATATGAGTAGTATAGATGCAGAGATTTTAGCTGTAATATATGGATTAAATAGTTTTAAACTATATATCCTAAATAAACCAGAAATACTAGTTAGAACAGACTGCGAAGCTATAGTTAAATTCTATTAAAAGATAAATGATAAAAATAGTAGTAGAAGACGATGGCTAAATTTCTTAGATACCATTTCAATTTATAATTTAAAATTTGAACATATAAAAGGAAAAGATAATAATTTAGCAGACCAATTAAGTAGACTAAAGATTATTGTTAACTTATTTTCTGATTGAACAACATGAGACCTTCCAGTTCTCAGACAACAGACAAGGGGAAAGGCATGGCCTCAACCCAAGACACATACAGACAAACAGTATTAGGTAACCTTCATTTTAGACCTACATCTTTATTAGAGAGAAATACTATGGAAAGAATACAATTCGGAGCCAATAATCTAGTAGCTTTTCCACTATCAAATTGGACTTTTAAAGTATTACCAGAATATGTAATAGACAGACAACAAAGATGCTTAGTAGATAATCTATGGATCTCGCATAGTAGAAAGCATGCTAAACATTTTGTAGCTACTATAAATTCTCTTTGTCAGTATTTTACAGATTGAAATTTAGACAAAAAATTTAAATTTTATGTTGTAGTGCATGGTAAAACTAATGGTGTTTTTCAAACTTGGCTAGAAGTTGTACACTCTATTAAAGACATAAGAAAACCTCTTTTTAAAGGATTTAATGATTTTACCGAGACATTAAACTATACTAGAGGAATGTTGGGTCCGAATTACTATATTTCTCTAGCTATTAGACAAAACCCAGACAAAATCCCTTAGTACAACGTACAAAAAGACACAGACAAGATAATTTTTTGTGATCACTGTTCTACTATGACTGAAGTGGTCAAGAGATTAAACTAGCAGAAAGAGACATTGGTTCAAGAAAAAATGAAACTCTTGGATCAAGTGAAAACATTAGAACAAAGACTACAAGCAGTTAAGTTGGAGTTAGTGCAATCGCAGAGCTCTCCATCTCCGATAAAAATGGATGAGACGGGTGTGCATTCTCCAATGAATGCAGTCAGACCCACTGTATTGGGTAAGGATACAGCTAGTCCGGTTCAAACGGTAGCCGGTAAAGACTCGTCTTATTCCTTTGATGGCTGTCACTTTCCCAAAAAGTGAAGATAAGGGATATTCATCTCTCTAAACAAGACGGAGACTACCAAAGACACTTACGCAAGGAGCAACTCCTACAAAGAAGAGCATACTTGCAAAAAAAAAAAAAGAATGAAAAAATAGAAAATATAGTAAAATAGACACTAGAAAATTTTTTCCAGACAAAAGAACAAGATAAACATATAGTTAAAAATCCTAGTCTAGAATTATCTCTAAGTCAAGGGATGTCACCAGTCCATAGTTCAGATTTCGAAGGAGATGATATTAATTTCCAGGACAATGCATTTCAAGACTCTCAAAATCAAAATGATGTAGACTTAGGCATGAGTTTTGATTCGATTGCTCTACACAATCTAGACACTTAGATCAGTTAATGGAGAAAATAATAGAACCTAAGTCAAAAGAGATGGTTGAAGACATTGGTTGAAAACAATAAGCCTAGCAAGAAGGCAAAATAAAAAAAATAAAAAAAAGTGATACAGAAAACAAAGATAGAAAGACATTTCAGAAAGGAAAATGAAAGGAAAACGAACCAAAGACAATGACATTTGAAGACTTTAGTGGCATCATCTTTCAGAAAGAAAAAAGATGACAAGACAATGACAATAGAAAAGGAAGACTTTTGGTGGAAATCTGACAAGGACATCTCAGAAAAAGAAGACCAGACTTTATTAAAGTAGCTTTAATAAAGTAATGGGATAGCTCAGCAAACGGACAAAATTATAAAGTATCTTTTGAAAAGTTTCACGTGACGATGGGGCCCAAAAGCACTCGGCTGAACTCAAAAGATTCTTCACAAATTTGAAGTCCGCAGTTGAAGTCCGCCAGACTCCTATAAATAGCAGTGTTTGTGGAGAAGCAAATCATCGAGAAAAAGAAAACTTCTGACACTTCTCTCAAAAAACCTCTCCATATTCTTCTTCCCTTTCACAATGCCCCAACTCCTTTTTCCAGTAAAACCATTTGTAATATAACTTCCTTGTAAAATAGTATTAAGCCTTCAAGCAATTTTCTATTAGTGTGAAGTAGTTTTTGGGTTCCCCGAAAGGGAAACCTCTCTCCATCTTCAAGTCATGTATATTTTTATCTATGTTTTCTGTACTAATCTCCCTACTATGTAAATTATTCTATGTTTAATTAAAATATTATGTTGATAATGTTTGAGTAATTACTTACTTATTATTATGAATCTATTACTCTTAGTATATGGTTATTCTCTTAATTTCTTAATATACTCGATGGTTTAACCTGTAAATTCCTAGGTGTTTGAAAGGCCGTTTTAATGTCCAAATGATAAGGGATGATGTTGGTCGTGGTAACCGGGGTGTGGTTAAAGAAGAGGGATATTAAGAACCAAGATTAAGAGAAAGAGATGAACAGTGTAATAAGATTCATAACTGAACAGAGTTTAAAAAAAAACGTAAAAATTGGGAGAATAGGCAGAAAATAAGAAATACACCTACATGATAAGAGGAATCAAGAGGAATCTCCCTCACTCCTTGATTCCTCTTATCATGTAGGTGTATTTCTTATTTTCTGCCTATTCTCCCAATTTTTACGTTTTTTTTTAAAACTCTGTTCAGTTATGAATCTTATTACACTGTTCATCTCTTTCTCTTAATCTTGGTTCTTAATATCCCTCTTCTTTAACCACACCCCGGTTACCACGGCCAACATCGTCCCTTATCATTTGGACATTAAAACGGTCTTTCAAACACCTAGGAATTTACAGGTTAATCCATCGAGTATATTAAGAAATTAAGAGAATAACCATATAATAAGAGTAATAGATTCATAATAATAAGTAAGTAATTACTCAAACATTATCAACATAATACTTTAATTAAACATAGATTAATTTACATAGTAGGGAGATTAGTATAGAAAACATAGATAAAAACATACATGACTTGAAGATGGAGAGAGGTTTCCCTTTCGGGGAACCCGAAAACTACTTCACACTAATAGAAAATTACTTGAAGGCTTAATACTATTTTACAAGGAAGTTATATAACAAAAGGTTTTACTGGAAAAAGGAGTTGGGGCATTGTGAAAGGGAAGAGGAATATGGAGAGGTTTTTTGAGAGAAGTGTCAGAAATTCTCTTTTTCTCGATGATTTTCTTCTCTACAAACGCTGTTATTTATAGGAGTCTGGTGGACTTCAACTGCGGACTTCAAATTTGTGAAGAATCTTTTGAGTTCAGCCGGGTGCTCGTGGGGCCTCATCGTCACGTGAAACTTTTCAAAAGATACTTTATAATTTTGTCCGTTTGCTGAGCTGTCCCATTACTTTATTAAAGCTACTATTTTATTAAAGCTACTTTAATAAAGTCTGCTCTTCTTTTTCTGAGATGTCCTTGTCAGATTTCCACCAAAAGTCTTCCTTTTCTATTGTCATTGTCTTGTCTTCTTTTTTCTTTCTGAAAGATGATGCCACTAAAGTCTTGAAATGTCATTGTCTTTGGCTTCTTTTTCCTTTCATTTTCCTTTCTGAAATTTTTTTCTATCTTTGTTCTCTGTATCACCTTTTTTTTTATTTTTTATTTTTTTATTTTGTCTCTTCCAAGGCTTATTGTTTTCAACCAATGTCTTCAACCGTCTCTTTTAACTTAAGTTCTATTATTTTTTTCATTAACTGATCTAAGTGTCAAGATTGTGTAGAGCAATTGAATCAAAACTCATGCCTGAGTCTACATCATTTGGATCTTGAGAGTCTTGAAATGCACTATCCTGGAAATTAATATCATCTGCTTCGAAATCTGAACTATGGACTGGTGACATCCCTTGACTTGGAGATAATTCTGGACTAGGATTTTTAACTATATGTTTATCTTGTTCTTTTATCTGGAATTGTTTTTCTAGTGTCTCTTTTACTATATTTTCATTCTTTTTCTTTTTTGCAAGTATGCTTTTCTTTGTAGGAGTTGCTCCTTGCGTAAGGGTCTTTGGTAGTCTCCGTCTTGTTTGGAGAGATGAACATCGCTCATCTTCACTTTTTGGCAAAGTGACAGCCATCAACAGATTTGATGAGTCTTTACCGGCTACCGTTTGAACCGGACTAGCTGTATCTTTACCCGATACAATGGGTCTGACTGCATTCATTGGGGAATGCACACCCGTCTCATCCATTTTTATCGGAGATGGAGAGCTCTGCGATTGCACTAACTCCAACTTAACTGTTTTTAGTCTTTGTTCTAATGTCTTCACTTGATCCAAGAGTTTCATTTTTTCTTGAACAAATGTCTCTTTCTGCTGGTTTAATCTCTTGACCACTTCAGTCATAGTAGAATAGTGATCACAAAAAATTATCTTGTTTGTGTCTTTTTGTACGTTGTACTGAGGGATTTTGTCTGGGTTTTGTCTAAGAGCTGGAGAAATATAGTAATTTGGACCCAGCATTCCTCTAGCATAGTCTAATGCCTCAGTAAAATCATTAAATCCTTTAAAAAGAGGTTTTCTTATGTCTTTAATATGGTCTACAACTTCTAGCAGAGTTTGAAAAACACAATTAATTTTTTGTCTAAATTTCAATCTGTAAAATACTGACAAAGAGAATTTATAGTAGCTGCAAAATGTTTAGCATCATTTCTATTATGCGAGATCCGTAGATTATCTACTAAGCATCTTTGTTGTCTGTCTATTACATATTCTGGTAATACTTTAAAAGTCCAATTTGATGGCGGAAAAGCTACTAGATTATTGGCTCCGAATTGTATTCTTTCCATAGTATTTCTCTCTAATAAAGATGTAGGTCTAAAATGAAGGTTACCTAATACTGTCTGTCTGTATGTGTCTTGGGTTAATGCTATGCCTTCCCCCTTGTCTGCTGTCTGAGAACTAGAAGGTCTCATGTTGTTCAAATAGAAAATCAGTTAGCAGTAATCTTTAGTCTACTTAATTGGTCTGCTAAATTATTATCTTTTCCTTTTATATGTTCAAATTTTAAATTATAAATTGAAATGGTATCTATGAAATTTAGCCATCGTCTTCTACTACTATTTTTATTATTTATCTTTTGATAGAATTTAACCATAGCTTCGCAGTCTGTTCTAACTAGTATTTCTGGTTTATTTAGGATATATAGTCTAAAACTATTTAATCCATATATTACAGCTAAAATCTCTGCATCTATATTACTCATATTTCCTTTTTCTTTATACTTACCACTTTGATAAGCGCTTATCTTTTCTTCATTTTTATTACTATATTTATTGGGTTTTGCTTTTAGTACTGCTCCCCATCCTTCAAAACTACCGTCTGTTTCTATAATTAAATAGTCTGTTTCTAGAGGCATGTTTAAATCGGGAAGGTTTTTTGTTTTTTGTTTTATTTTTTGTACTAATTTAATGTCTTCAGTATTAAAGTGGTTTTGACCATTAGATCCAGTCTTTGAATACAATGGTCCTGCTATTTTTCCTAAAATCTTTTATAAAATTTCTAGCATAAATGACTATTCCTAAAAAGTTTTGTAATTCTTTAACATTGTCTAACTTATTTGGCATTTCTAAAGCTTTTTTTGGCTATATGAGGTTGTAACTTTATTTTACCCTCTCCTAGTATACTCCTAAAAAGTTTATATAATTTTTACATAATTCCATTTTTTTCTTACTAATTGTTATTCCATTTTCTACAAATAGTCTAAATACCGTTTGTAGGTATCCTAAGTGTTCCTTAATATCTCTACTAAATACTAGTATATCATCTACATATACTAATACAAACCTTTTGTATTCTCGAAATATACTATCCATTTTTCTTTGAAAAATTGGCGGAGCCGTCTTTAATCCAAATGGCATTACTAACCATTCGAAATGTCCTTCAGGACAGGTGAATGCAGTCCATTCTATACTTTCTTCATGCATCCGTACCTGCCAATATCCTGATTTACAATCAAATTTACTAAATATTTTCTTTCCTTGTATTCTATTTATTAAATTTGTTTTGTCTGGTAACTTATATCCATATGTCCTAGTATTATCATTAAGTCTTTTATAGTTTATTACCATTGTCGCTTTTCTTCTTACTATTTCGCTATGATTTCTTACCATAAATGTTGCAGATCTATGTTTAGAAGTAGATCTCCGTATTACTCCTAAATCCAATAGTTCTTTTATTTGTACTTTAAAATCTTCTACATCTTGATTTGTTGCTTCAATCCAAACTGTTTTAATTATATAGTTTGGTTTTATTACATCTAATTTACATACAATCCTATTATTTTTCCAATGTTTTAATGGTTTTTCTCCTATAATTTCTATTTCATCTAGTATTTTTATTATATTATCTAGGTATTTTTGATTCTTTATTAATCCTATTCTTTCTATTCCCGTTTTAAAATTATATAACTCTATTTCTATATCTATTAAAGTATAATTTTTTTCTAACGAATCCTCTTCTCCTAGAATTTCTTCTTCTTTTAGAGTTAAATTTTTTATTTCTGGCTTATCTTTACAACATGTATTATTTTCTTGACACTCTTTACAACAACTATCTTCTTTCTTTTGCAGGTTGATTCGGTCTGTGGTAGGGATCTTCTTATGACGGATTCTAGTTTCAGTCTTAAGAACTTGTACTGGTGTATGAGTAATATTTTAAGAAAATTACTCCATCTCTTGTAATCATACAACTGCCATTATTATGTAACATAAAGTCTAATGCTATGACATAATCTACATTTATATTAAGGTCTCTTACCCATATCTTGTAGGCCTTGTGAACATAATGTCTATATATGTTATGTGTTCCATCCATTTGCATGGCTGCAACTGGTTTTTCTAGAATTTTTATTAAATTAGGTGAAACTATTCTTTTATTTATTATGCACTTCGTGCACCCTGAATCTACTAATGTTAATGTTTCTATCTCATAATCATCTATTTTAATTCTTGCAAGTATTTTTATTGTTCCTAATTTTTTATCTTCATTACATACTAATGCTTCATGATCTTCTATACTCATTAATTCAGCTTGAGAATCTTCTGGTATTATTCTTAATGGTCTCATTATTGGTTGTATATTCGATAATCTTATTTCTTCATCTTCATTATCTACTTCTTTTTGTTTTCCTTTTTCCAGTTTACATAATCTAGTTTCTAATTCATTTATTCTTGTTTATAATGTTATCATTCTTAGATTAATAGTCGGGTCTTTCATTTTTTTATGGGTTTCTTCTCTATTTATTTTTGTTTTAAATTCTTTTTCTATACACATTGTACATCCTTCTGTATAACAATTTTACATTTAGCTCTTTTGTCTCTACTAGGATACCATTTACAAAAGAAACATGCATTACTATCCAATCCCTTATTTCTTTCGAACTCATGGTTATAGTCTTCCGCTATATTTGCTAAATTATCTATTGCTTCTAAGTCTAGAATTTCTAATCCTATTTCATTGATTAATTCTTCTGCTTCTGAGTCTGACGAGTCTGTTTTGATTTTTTCTTCAGTGTCTACACTTACTATAGAATATATACTTTCCGTATCTGACATAATCTTCAATTAGTTGAGAATTTCTTGTCTTAATATTTATTCTTTTTAGACATGTATTTGCTAAGTGTTCTACACTTCCACAAGTAAAGCATTTTAGTTTATTTT
Organism: Lycium barbarum; assembly: GCF_019175385.1. Taxonomy (NCBI): domain Eukaryota; kingdom Viridiplantae; phylum Streptophyta; class Magnoliopsida; order Solanales; family Solanaceae; genus Lycium; species Lycium barbarum. The sequence continues at coordinate 87,646,852 of NC_083342.1, forward strand.
TATAATCCTTTCTGTTCGATATTTTCTTACATGCCTATTTCTGTCTAAATAAGGTTTTCTAGCTGCTGATTTTCTAAGATAATATTTCTTTCTATTATAATTTCTTTCTATTACATTGAGAATAATTTCTATTATAATGTGTTCTGTATTTTTTATGCTTTTTCTTTTTATAATTGTCTTTATCATAGCTTTGAGTAGTGTAAACCACACTTTTACAAAAGTTCATTTCATTTTGTTTTAGTTGTTTTTGTATTTGTATATGGGTACATTTTTCTTGTAGTATATCCATTATATGTTGTATTCTATGTCCTATAGACCATTTTAGATTAGGATTCTGCACTACTCCGTCTCTCCTATTCCATCTATCTTCTATTTCTCTTCCTAAGGCTCCTGGTAGTTTATTAAATAATTTTTTACCTAATTCTTGATCAAACGCATTTCCACTAATAGTACAGTAGTAAAAATAATCGTTTAAAAAATTCTTAGTATGAAACCAACTACTTATGCTTAGTTGTTCTAATTTTATTACCACATTTCTTTGTAGTACTAATAATCCACTATTTGGATCTTTCCCTGTAATTAAAGTATGTATTTTATTAGTAAAATTATATGGATTTGCTCCCATGGATACTAAGTGTTGAAATTCCATTGGAAAATTTTCCTTATAAGCTTTCCATAAAGCTTTGGCCGATTCTCCTAAAAACGTTTCTAAATATTTATACATTGTTTCTGCGTCTGTATCAATATATGTTTTTATATAGTCTGCTACTACTATTCCTTTCCAAAGATCTATTACTGAATTCCATCTTTGTGGATCATGTGCTGCTATATTTAATATTTTACCTTTATTACCTCCTTCTTGAAGAATAATAGGTTCTTCTATAGGCATTCTTTTCCCTGATGGTTTGACATTGTCTAAGGGTTCTCCTGCTGTTCTAAAAACTCTTCTTCTTGGTACATTTCCTGTACTAGTATCTACAGTGTATTGTTCTCCAACAGTTGTTCTTTGGAATGGACTAGAACTAGACGCGCTAGATTCCATTAATTCTTTTTGACTTATTATCGAGTCTATCTCTATTTCGTCATCACTATATTGCATATCTTCTAATATTTTATCGAATTCGTCTGATTTCTTTTGGTATATATGTTGTTGTTATACCTTGAAAAATTCCTCGTTAACGTACAGTGAATAGGCTAGCAAAGAGCACCACGTATGCGATGTCTCGATAAGTAAGAAATAGCATTTAATGATCCTAGTCGAGATTCAAAGACATTTGACTAAAAGGGAGAAGTTTGTCAAAGAAAGTAAATGATATGTTATGTGTCGGGTAGGAAATTATGAGCAACGAGTCAAGACAAGAGAAAGATCAGTGAAAATATGAGTTATACGGTCGATTATATGGACCGTATAATGTTATACGGCCCGTATAATGGACCGTAGAAGTGTTACAGAATGAAGTTGCTGAAGGATTAATTTCACGGTCACTTATACGGACCGTATAAAATTCTACGGCCCGTATAATGTGCCGTCAAATTGACACAGAGTGGGATGGTCACTAGAGCAATTTTACGGTCAATTATACGGACCGTATGAATTTATACGGACCGTATAATTGTCTGTATAATGATGTCGGGATAGATTTCAAGTTTTAAATGAGAGACCCAATCACATTTTTTTTCATTTCATTTTTCTCCTCCACAACTCAAGAACTCTCTAGAATATTCTCCACTCTTCATCCACAAGAAACCAAAGGAAATTGATGATCAACTTCATCAAACCAACAAAAATCAAGAGTGTGAAGCACATTAAAGTCATCTAAGCCAAGAAATTTCAAGGAAAGTGAACTAGGGTTTTGGTGTAAGAAGGGTAATACCACTCAAGGCTTGTTCCCACAATATGTAAGGTAAGTTTTATGATATTTTCATGATGTTTGAGATATTGTGAAGTTGAAACACTTGGATTGTTGAAGAATATAGAAAATGGGTCATAAATGTGGGAATAGTGCTATTGTTGAGTAGTAGTTTGGGATGGATCATGAATATGGATATGTTGTGATTGTAAATAGATTATGAATGACATTTAGAAAATGAAATGAGCATTAAACGTAAAAGAACGTAATAGTGAGTTATGACCATGATTATGAGGGAATTGAAGTGAAATTGTGAAATGTGGATAATGTAGATACACGATGATGGTTATTTATGATATCATGAATGATGTTACGGATGTTTGGGGGTTGATATAGAATATGGGAAAAGTTGTATAAACAAAGGAAATGCTACCCAATTTTCTCTAGCTTTAGTAAGTACTTTCTTATAATCGCTTAGCTAATGTAATGCGAATTCTTTCGAAGGCAAAGACGTGAGCATTAAAGGAGAACGAGCAAGCAATAGAGTAGTAAATGACAAAGGTATGTGAGGCTATTCCTTTCTTTCTATGGCATGAATCCGATAGCATGATTTCTCCTCTCCTCTCCATGAATTCTCTATATTCCGGAAAGTCAAGCATCTATGATCATGAATAGCTATATGAGATAAGAGATATGATATGAGTTCAATAATGATGTTGTTATTGTACACACTCACCTTATATACTATTTCCTTCAAGGTGAGGCAGAATACTATTAAGTTAGTGATGTCAGTTATTGTATACACTCACTTTATGTACTATTTCCTTCAAGGTGAGGCAGGGTACTTATAGATGTCCATAATGGAATTGGGGGATCACGACCTTAAGTCACCCCGATAAAGTATAGTTGTCCTTGAGTCTTTATGCATGTACTATGATGAGCATATTATGATAAGCATATTATGATGATGATATTACACCGTACTTATTTATGGACGGGCAAACATACACACCACTATAGTGGGCAGCTTATACCCCGGACGCGGGAGGCCTGGACTCAGGTTAATTATTATCACACCGTACCTATATGGACGGGCAGCTTATACATTATCACACCGTGTCTATATGGATGGGCAGATTATACATTATTGCATATATGATATGATGGTGATAATGAGTAAGTCAGCATGTGTCATTTCTTCTATAAGCGACAGTTGTACACAGTTGCTTCTTATTGATGCTTCCTTTATCTCAGTGATGTATTATTGTTTCTTATGCCTCTCATACTCAGTACAATGTTCGTACTGACGTTCGTTTTATTTGGACGCTATGTTCATGCCCACAGGTAGACAGGGAGGTGATCCTGATCCAGACTCATAGGAGCTAGCAGCTGATTTGAAGAGCACTCCATTTTTCGGAGGTGCCATTGATTATTCTTTTGGTATATATGTCTATGTATGTTTTGGGCACGACGGGGTCCTGTCCCATCCTTGTGTCTAGCTCCAGTAGAGGCTCGTAGATACGCAGTGTGGGTTATATGGTCTCACAAGGTCACTATTGTATATATGTATATTTTCATTTTGATAGCTGAGAGGTTTATGTATATAAAAGTATATATGTTCTCAAATGGAAAATGTTTTTCTTATGAATTGAGTATAAACTTGATAAAAGAGCATTAAATGAGTATGATGAGTAATAGAACGAGCGGTGCTCGGTGGTTAGCCCCGGGTACTCGTCGGGGCCCCTAGTCGGGTCGTGACAGTTGTACTCTATATCCCCAATTATTAGTTCGAGCTTCACATAATTTAAAATGACTTATGGTTTCTTCTATTGTTAGTTCTCCTAACTTACACCCTTTGCATCTAAAAAGCATACTTTTGTTTTCTTTTTGGAGTCTTTTTGCTTCTTCTATAGCTATGTCTACCGCAAACTCGTCTTGTATTAGTTCTATATTTATAAAATTTGATTCTGTAATTTCATTTTCGTCTAAAGTACTTTCTTCTTCTATGTCTTTTTGTGGCGTATAATTATAATTAGTAAAACGTATAGATGTCTCTCCCCTAGAATTAGTGTACATTAGGTGAGATTCTGGCTGTAGAATCTTTTTTCTATTAAAATCTTCTAGATTCCATTCCATCCCGGCATATTCTTCAGGATTTATTTTTATGGGTTTTATTAGTCTTATTCCTCTATTTCCAATTACTTCTACTACATCTTCTACCTTAATTTTAAATTTTGTATTACTATTATTAGTCATTTTTCCTAGAAATCCTACGCATATTAATAAATTATTACCGTCACACATCTCTTCATATCCCTTGGTCTGTATTCCTATTTTTATGTGCTTTCCAAATTCTGCTAAATTCATTATAAAATCCGAGCTAATATAAAAGATTCCTCCATTATTTGTCATGTCTACTTCCGTTAGTCCTATTATTGATTTTTTCATGTCTGGTCATCTATCGTCATAAATTACTATTAAAACTTTAGTTCCTAAGTTCTTTCTAGTTAATCCTTTTAATCCTACTACTATTAATCCCATATGCATTAAACTTCTTCCAGTATTTTTTATTTGTCTTACAACCGCTGGGTCTATTAAACTTATTGTAGTAACTTTAGTTCCTACAGCTGATAATTGTTCTTCTCTATAATGTTTTGTTGGAAAATTTATATATCTCTATCTACGTCTATTACCTCACTTAGTTGTTGATTGTTTTCTTCTGGTCTTCTCCTATTTAGAATTCTTGATAAAAGATTATTACCTATTCTATTGTCTGAAAAACTTACTCTGGGTCTTTCTTGTCCTTGCCTTTCTGGTCCTCCTTCGTTTCTTGGTCTAGTTGAAAGAAAGTCCATTTTTGTGGTTTTCTAATTACTTTAACTTTTTCTTTCTGAGGTGTTATTTCAACCTTCTTCAATTGTTCTATTAGTTCCTCAACTTCTTTATTCTTTGGGGTTTCTATATTTTTCTCTTTTTGTTTTTCAACGATTACTCTTAAGTGCTCGCTTATTATTTCTAGCCTTGGAATTATGGCCTGTTCTACGTTCTTAGTTATTTCCAATAATAAAGAAAGTATAGTAATATTTTGTTTTAGTACTATTTGATCAGATATAGCGTTAGGTTTATAGTCTATATAGTCTTGTGGTAAAGATATAGATTTTTCTATTAACTTTGAGGCTTCTTGTTGAACTATAGTTAATTTATTCATGAAAGAGTAATTTCTTTAAGTTCCTCTAATGTCTTTTTCAAATCTTTAATATCGCTATTTAGTTTTTCTATTTGTTGTGTCGTTTGTGTTATTATGTGGTTTGTCTTTATTTCTATTTCTTTAGGCTTTTCTAGAATAGCCTTAATTAACTTTTCTATTCCAATCTTTATGGGCGATTTTTCTAAATTTGATTTGTTAATTAAAATCTGAATTTTTCTTTCTAATTCTAATTCTTGCGTTTTTAAGTAATCAAAATTCTGCTCGAATTTTTCGGCTTCTTCTTTTGATTAGTTTGAGAAACTTCTATGACTTCTAATATTCTAGTAATATCTTTATTATTTTCTTGAGTCTTTTCACTAAAATTTATGACTAAATCAACTAGTGTATTAAATTGTTTGTCTTCACTATGTAATATATGTTCTCCGTTACTAAAATTACACTTTATAATACTATGATCTTTTAATGCTTTATATTTCTTTTCTGGGTATATTCTTAAGTCTAAATATTCTAGATTCTTTAGTGTATCTATTTTATCAAAAAAAAATTATTATCCTAAAGGAATTCTTATTTTACAAATTTTCTTTTGATATTCTATATTGTCTGTAAGTCGGTTTATGAGCCTGTTTGGATGAGCTTATGCCTATAAGCTGCAAACAACTTATAAGCTAAAAAAATAAGTTGGGGTAGTCTAACTTATTTTTTTTGGCTTATAAGCTGCTTTAGATAAGCTAAGTCAAATGGGCCCAATTATTTTTTTGAGCTTATTTTAAGCACAAAATGACTTTAAGCTAGCCAGCCAAACACTCAAAAAAGCTGAAAACAGCTTATAAGCAACTTATCAGCCAATCCAAACAGGATCTATATCTTCTCTTATGCCTTGTAATTCCCAAGTTATAGCCGAAATAGTATCTTCGTTAATTTGGCTTTGTAACAGTCTATTTTCTATTAGGGATGACAAAGTTTCTGTATTTATTATTTCTAAATATGAACTTAGGGCTTTTTCGACTTTTCTATATTCTCTTCTTTTCTCTATATCTCTATATAAATACCAATGGTTTATAGTTATTTGTCTAACAAAGGGTAGTGTTCTCATAAAAATAACTAATATGGCTTAAATCGTTCCTGGGTCTGCTTTTGAGAGTATTTCCTAGATCTTATATGTCCTAATAATTTATATTCTAAACCTGATATTATATCTATAAATTCTTGTAATCTTAACTGCTTCTCTTTAGTATTACTTTGTCTGATATATTCCTAATATAGTTTTTCTAGCTCTTGTTTTACCTCTAAATAATTATCTTGCATTACCCTAAGGGGAAATTTTTTACTTTTGCTCTAGATGTCTAATACGATCTTCAGCTCTAACTATCTCGTCGTTGATGAAAAATATTTTCCAATTAAGATTATTTCTTAAATTTAGTATTGTTATATTATTATGTAAGTCTCGGCGGTGGACTATGTCTATGTATCTACTGTATTCAGTTAAAAACTTTCTTGTTTGTCTAAGATTTGTAAGTCTTTTTTGGGTGAAATATATCATACGACAATTATAACTTATATATTGAGTAAAACTATATTGTCTCATATAATCTTGTCTATAAACAGGTATAGCAGTTCGTCTTTTTGTCTAGCAGAAAATGGTCTTCTCATAAAATGTTGTCTAAAATATAGGTTTAAGATATAGGTTTAGGTCCAAAAATCTTCTTGCTCTGATATCAAAGTGATAGGGGGGTTATATCTTTTGTTTTGATAGAAATATTTTTCTAATACCAGGTTTTATTAGTCTTATTCCTCTATTTCCAATTACTTCTACTACATCTTCTATTAGTCATCTTTCCTAGAAATCCTACGCATATTAATAAATTATTACCGTCACACATCTCTTCATATCCCTTGGTCTGTATTCCTATTTTTATGTGCTTTCCAAATTCTGCTAAGTTCATTATAAAATCTGGGCTAATATAAAAGATTCCTCCATTATTTGTCATGTTTACTTCCGTTAGTCCTATTATTTATTTTTTTATGTCTGATCATCTATCTGGCTTTGGCTGATTCTCCTAAAATCGTTTCTAAATATTTATACATTGTGTCTGCGTCTGTGTCATTATATGTTTTTATATAGTCTGCTACTACTATTCCTTTCCAAAGATCTATTACTGAATTCCATCTTTATGGATCATGTGCTGCTATATTTAATATTTTACCTTTATTACCTCCTTCTTGAAGAATAATAGGTTCTTCTATAGGCATTCTTTTCCCTGATGGTTTGACATTGTCTAAGGGTTCTCCTGTTGTTCTAAAAAACTCTTCTTCTTGGTACATTTCCTGTACTAGTATCTACAGTGTATTGTTCTCCAACAATTGTTCTTTAGAATGGACTAGAACTAGATGCGCTAGATTCCATTAATTCTTTTTGACTTATTATCGAGTCTATCTCTATTTTGTCATCACTATATTGCATATCTTCTAATATTTTATCGAATTCGTCTGATTTCTTTTGGTATAATTTAAAATGACTTATGGTTTCTTCTATTGTTAGTTCTCCTAACTTATACCCTTTGCATCTGAAAAGCATATTTTTGTTTTCTTTTTGGAGTCTTTTTACTTCTTCTATAGCTATGTCTACTGCAAACTCGTCTTGTATTAGTTCTATATTCATAAAATTTGATTCTGTAATTTCATTTTTGTCTAAAGTACTTTCTTCTTCTATGTCTTTTTGTGGCGTATAGATGTCTCTCCCCTAGAATTAGTGTACATTAGGTGAGATTCTTGCTGTAGAATCTTTTTTCTATTAAAATCTTCTACATTCCATTCCATCCCTGCATATTCTTCAGGATTTATTTTTATGGGTTTTATTAGTCTTATTCCTCTATTTCCCATTACTTCTACTACATTGGTATCAAAGTGATAGGGGGGTTATATCTTTTGTTTTGATAGAAATATAAATATGCCTAGCAATATTGTGTTTTGATAGAAATATAACTATGGCTAGCAATATTGTGTGGATTTTTTGCTAATATTTTAAACAATCCTACTCGGTACTCTCTCACCCCTTGATTCCTCTTATCATGTAGGTGTATTTCTTATTTTCTGCCTATTCTCCCGATTTTTATGTTTTTTTTAAACTCTGTTCAGTTATGAATTTTATTACACTATTCATCTCTTTCTCTTAATCTTGGTTCTTAATATCCCTCTTCTTTAACCACACCGCGGTTGCCACGACCTTTCAAACACCTAGGAATTTACAGGTTAATCCATCGAGTATATTAAGAAATTAAGAGAATAACCATATACTCAGTGGTGGAGGCAGGATTTCCATTCAGGGAGTTCAAAAAATAAAATAAGCACGCTAGTGTTGGCAAATGAGCGGGTCGGATCAGAGTTCAATATTCATCATCCAGGAAAAAGGCATCCCTGTTCCACTTTCTTAAAGGAAAAAGGTTTCTCCACATATTTCTTTAAATCAAAGAAATCCCTTCACAAGATAATATATTATAAGTTAGAACTCTTTGGAGAAGAATAAGTCAACTAAACTTGATATCATTAAATCATCAAGAATATCAAGTGCAATGATGAGTCGTCCTACTTAGAAACAGCACAAGGATTCTCAACAGAAACTTAAAACAAGTAATAGTAGTGATGTATTTGATCCCAGAGAAACTTCAATTGAAGTTCAATTTGATATAAGGAACAACAAATGACTAGAACACGGTTCAAAATGCACAGATGAAAAAAAGAGATCTAATCCTGCAAAATTTCACATCTCTCTCAAGATTTATATAGAAGTATAGGGTATCAATTTATAGTAATTAATTCCTCCAACACAACACAACAAAACAGAGCACCATAGTAGGTTTTTTCACCGATGAAAAAAAGAGATCTAATCCTGCAAAACTCACTGCACAACACAGCAGAGCACCATAATAGGTTTTTTCACCGCTATATAAGTTGTTCATATTTGTAGACAGATATACACAGAGAACCTGGATTAGATCAGTCATACTCAGTAAGGGTAAACCATCACAATAAAAGAATTAATAGCTTCACAAGTCACAATAAAATGCCACAATAAATGCTAATAAACTAAGAAAAAGCTAATAAAGTAAGAGGTTTCCATTAACAAAGACAACTTGAACATGCCATATTACAAAAGCAAAAGCTTGGGAGCTTTTGAAGCAAAAACAAAGAAACTAAGTTAGACTACACGAGAACCGTGGAGTTTTACAATTGTACTCTACGAGGTTTCATAGCTTGAAATGTCTTAATAATAGCATCATTAGAAACATTATCAAATACATCTTTTTCTAGATAAGGCACCAAACAACCGCTAAAACATTCATCACTCATTTGACTCCGCAAGTCATTCTTGATAAATTTCATTGCCGAAAAAGCTCTTTCAACGGATGCAGTGGCAACTGGCAGAAGAAAAGCAAGTTTCACTAAGAGGAATACAAGAGGATAATTTGAATGCTTCTCTGTTTGAACTAATCTTTTCGAAAGATCACAAAGTCCTTTTAGATTTAAGAACCTTTCATCAACATCACGAACGTCAATAATGTAACTTGCAAGTTGATTCTCAAGAGTGCCCATATTGAATTCATTAAAGTCATCAGGATATAATTTAGCCATTTTCATTATTTTTCTGATGTCAAAACTTGAAAATGAATCAATTGGACTCAAACAAGCAATTCCAAGAAGCAAATCAGTCGTCGCTTCGCCAAAACGATCTTTAAGTTCTTGAAGTTGCCAATCAATAATATTGCAAAACACTTCAACATGATAATGATGTGAGACTTTATTGTCACCAAGTCTCCGTCGTGATCTTAAAGAGCTAACATATGGATCCTCAAAGTTAGGTATCAAAATTTCGTGCTTGATACAAAACAAAGATACCTTAGCAATAAGAGAATTCCATCCATCATCTCTATACACTTGCAACCTTCTTTTTGCTACTTCAACAAGTAGCATGGCATTTGCCAAATCTTGCTCCTTTTTTTGTAAGCATTTATTAAGCTCATTTGTGATTCCTAAAACATCACTCATCAAATGCAACATGAACTCAACCTCATAGGTTTAACAAGCTTCGAGATATCCCATTGCCTTGGCTCTTTCATCCAATAGTCGTGCATCAAGAACAAGTGATTCAAGAACATTAAGAATAGAGCCAAACATAAGAATAAAATTGTTAAAAGATTTAAAATGAGATCCCCAACGAGTATCACAAGCTCTTGAAAGACCAAGTTCTTGATTCAAGCCCCTAACAGTTGTGAGCTCACCCAAATCTAATGCCTCTTGAATTGTTTCTTTTTGAGAATCTCGAAATTCATCCATACGCTTAAAAGAAGATCCCAATACATTCAAAATATTTGAAACCAATACTACAAGTTTTCCCACTTGAATACATTTTTTTGAGACCGCAACAAGAGTTAGTTGAAGTTGATGAGCAAAACAATGAATGGAATGGGCCGATCTACTTTCTTGCCTAATCAACATTTTAAGGCCATTGATCTCACCTTGCATATTGCTTGCCCCGTCGTAACATTGTGCACACACATGTGATAGACTCAAGGAATGTTGAGCAAGCAAATTAACAATTGCCCTCTTTAGAGATAAAACACTAGTATCTTGAACATGAACAATGTCAAGAAGTCGCTCCATCACAAATCCATTTCTATCAATATATCGTAAGACAATAGCCATTTGCTCCTTGCATGACACATCAAAAGACTCATCAACTAGTAAGGAAAAGTAGTCACCATTTAATTCCTCAAGAATAGCTTTAATTGTTTCTATCTTACAAGCACTCACAATATCTTTCTGGATCATTGGAGAGGTCATTTGATCATTTTGAGGAGCATGTTCTAGTACATAATCACGAATTTTATCACACTTTTTCGCATACCATGAGAGAATTTGAAGAAAATTACCCTTACTAAGTGATGATTTAGATTCATCATGACCTCGAAATGCCAGTCCTTGAGTTATAAGAAGTCTTACTACATCAATTGAAGCACTTAAGCGAACCCAATATGCATGCTTAAATTGATCAAATTTCATTCCAAGTGCAAATTGAATAGACTGTTGTAGCCGCAATAAATCTTTACATTTATTTTTTGACTGGTTATGTGGGCTGTTCGGTAGACCAATTTGGTTTCCAAGACTCTTCTTTTTCTTCCAACTCTTAAACCCAATAGTTGAAAATACTTCACCTCCACCTTGATTAGTTTTATGGCCTTTAAATAGATAACAATACAAACAATAGACTGCATCTTTGCTAACACTATACTCCAACCAATCATGATATACATCATGAAACCATTCAGAATTAAAACGGCGCATTGATCCAGAAATATTCGTTTGAGGATACTCATGTTGTAGCAACCGAGGTTGACAAGGACCATTCTGAAGGTATGCTCTTCTAATAACATCACGATGATTTGGATGATAGTCCAAGATTGGAGTTCTTTCACCCGGATCATACTTTAACGAACTCAAATCAAATTCTTGAGAAGAATGTAATGGTACTTCTAAATGGTTAGCATTTGCTTCTTGGTTAGGTTGACTATGAGACTCCAAAGTTGATTTTGATACTTTGGTAAAATACTTCTTCACTGAACGTTGAGATTGAATCTTAAAGTAAGAATTCTGTTAGAATTTAAAAGAATTAAACAGGCATGTAGACAAGTTCAGCAAAATACTTAAGCTCCATGTTTGCCAATAATAAATATATGTATCCGATTGTTAGATTGGTTAAAGCACATCAATGGACAAAAACAGTTCTATCAAAGTTGTATTCCCTATTTTAAACCTCCTTCCCAAAAACAAAAAAAAAAGGAGAAAATGTTTATTTTTTTCTTTCATTCCTAGAACTGAGTCGCTGATAGAAGAGAATATAGATAACCTATTTACCTATTTTTCTTCATAAATACCTTATAAAGTTATACCTAATACAACAGCAATCAGCAAATATATAAAATTTTGGAAAAAAATAGAAAAAGAAAGGAACAGGGCGCAACTTACCGAGGAAGCCATGAGCAGAGACCACCGATGATAAGCGGAGGGCGACGGCGACCAGTGGCAGAGGGAGGCGAGCAGAGCAGAAAAAAAAAAGCGTAGAGAGAAGGAAATTGGGGAAATTGAGTATAAGAGAGGGAAAACTAAAAGTAGAGAGGGTTTTGTTTATTATTTGACTTTGAAATTGGGGATTTAATTCAAATCAGATCTGCCCCCTTCTCAAACGACATCATTCCATTTAGTTAAAAAGAATTAAAAACCTAAAACTAAAAAGGTGAGAACAAGTTGGCAGCGGAGGCTCGAACCCGCGCACTCTACAGAGATCTGAACCCCCTTCCCGCTGAACCAAGTCTATATTAGTGCTGAGGAGGTTCAACGTTAAGTACATATACAGAAAATAAAATTTTGACTCTATATAAACAGTGAAATTTTTCGACCGAGGATGAACCCCCCCGGCTCTATGTAGATCTGCCCCTGCATATACTAAGAGTAATAGATTCATAATAATAAGTAAGTAATTACTCAAACATTATCAACATAATATTTTAATTAAACATAGAATAATTTACATAGTAGGGAGATTAGTACAGAAAACATAAATAAAAACTTACATGACTTGAAGATGGAGAGAGGTTTCCCTTTCGGGGAACCCGAAAACTACTTCACACTAATAGAAAATTACTTGAAGGCTTAATACTATTTTACAAGGAAGTTATATTACAAAAGGTTTTACTGGAAAAATGAGTTGGGGCATTGTGAAAGGGAAGAGGAATATGGAGAAGTTTTTTCAGAGAAGTGTCAGAAGTTCTCTTTTTCTCGATGATTTGCTTCTCCACAAACGCTGCTATTTATAGGAGTCTGGCGGACTTCAACTGCGGACTTCAAATTTGTGAAGAATCTTTTGAGTTCGGTCGGGTGCTCTTGGGGCCTCATCGTCACGTGAAACTTTTCAAAAGATACTTTATAATTTTGTTTGTTTGCTGAGCTGTCCCATTACTTTATTAAAGCTACTTTAATAAAGTCTGGTCTTCTTTTTCTGAGATGTCCTTGTCAGATTTCCACCAAAAGTCTTCCTTTTCTATTGTCATTGTCTTGTCTGCTTTTTTCTTTCTGAAAGATGATGCCACTAAAGTCTTCAAATGTCATTGTCTTTGGCTTCTTTTTCCTTTCATTTTCCTTTCTGAAATGTCTTTCTATCTTTGTTCTCTGTATCATCGTTTTTTTTTTATTTTGTCTTCTTGCTAGGCTTATTGTTTTCAACCAATGTCATCAACCGTCTCTTTTTACTTAGGTTCTATTATTTTCTCCATTAACTGATCTAAGTGTCTAGATTGTGTAGAGCAATTGAATCAAAAATGATGCCTGAGTCTACATCATTTGGATCTTGAGAGTCTTGAAATGCACTATCCTGGAAATTAATATCATCTCCTTCGAAATCTGAACTATGGACTGGTGACATCCCTTGACTTGGAGATAATTATGGACTAGGATTTTTAACTATATGTTTATCTTGTTCTTTTGTCTGGAATTTTTTTTCTAGTGTCTCTTTTACTATATTTTCTATTTTTTCATCCTTTTTCTTTTTTGCAAGTATGCTTTTCTTTGTACGAGTTTCTCCTTGCGCAAGTGTCTTTGGTAGTCTCCGTCTTGTTTGGAGAGATGAACATCCCTCATCTTCACTTTTTGACAAAGTGACAGCCATCAACGGATTTGATGAATCTTTATCGGCTACCGTTTGAACCGGACTAGCTGTATCCTTACCCGATACAGTGGGTCTGACTGCATTCATTGGGGAATGCACACCCGTCTCATCCATTTTTATCGGAGATGGAGAGCTATGCGATTGCACTAACTCCAACGTAACTGCTTGTAGTCTTTGTTCTAATGTGTTCACTAGATCCAAGAGTTTCATTTTTTCTTGAACAAATGTCTCTTTCTGCTGGTTTAATCTCTTGACCACTTTAGTCATAGTAGAACAGTGATCACAAGAAATTACCTTGTCTGTGTCTTTTTGTACGTTGTACTGAGGGATTTTGTCTGGGTTTTGTCTAAGAGCTGGAGAAATATAGTAATTTGGACCCAACATTCCTCTAGCATAGTCTAACACCTCAGTAAAATCATTAAATCCTTTAAAAAGAGGTGTTCTTATGTCTTTAATAGAGTCTACAACTTCTAGCCAAGTTTGAAAAACACCATTAGTTTTACCATGCACTACAACATAAAATTTAAAATTTTTGTCTAAATTTCTATCTGTAAAATACTGACAAAGAGAATTTATAGTAGCTACAAAATTTTTAGCATCCTTTCTATTATGCGAGATCCATAGATTATCTACTAAGCATCTTTGTTGTCTGTCTATTACATATTCTGACAATACTTTAAAAGTCCAATTTGATGGCGGAAAAACTACTAGATTATTGGCTTCGAATTGTATTCTTTCCATAGTATTTCTCTCTAGTAAAGATGTAGGTCTAAAATGAAAGTTACCTAATACTGTCTGTCTGTATGTGTCTTCGGTTGAGGCTATGCCTTTCCCGTTGTCTGCTGTCTGAGAACTGGAAGGTCTCATGCTGTTCAAATAGAAAACCAGTTAGCAGTAATCTTTAGTCTACTTAATTGGTCTGCTAAATTATTATCTTTTCCTTTTATATGTTCAAATTTTAAATTATAAATTGAAATGGTATCTAAGAAATTTAGCCATCATCTTATACTACTATTTTTATCATTTATCTTTTGATAGAATTTAACTATGGCTTCGCAGTCTGTTCTAACTAGTATTTCTGGTTTATTTAGGATATATAGTCTTAAACTATTTAATCCATATATTACAGCTAAAATCTCTGCATCTATACTACTCATATTTCCTTTTTCTTTATACTTACCACTTTGATAAGCACATATCTTTTCTTTATTTTTATTACTATATTTATTGGGTTTTGCTTTTAGTACTGCTCCCCATCCTTCAAAACTACCGTCTGTTTCTATAATTAAATAGTCTGTTTCTTGAGGCATGTTTAAATAGGGAATGTTTTTTATTTTTTCTTTTATTTTTTGTACTAATTTAATGTCTTCAGTAGTAAAGTGTTTTTGACCATTAGATCGAGTCTTTGAATACAATGGTCCTGCTATTTTTCCTAAAATCTTTTATAAAATTTCTAGCATAAATGACTATTCCTAAAAAGTTTTGTAATTCTTTAACATTGTCTAACTTATCTGGCATTTCTAAAGCTTTTTTGGCTATATGAGGTTGTAACTTTATTTTACCCTCTCCTAGTACTACTCCTAAAAAGTTTATATAATTTTTACATAATTCCATTTTTTTCTTACTAATTATTATTCCATTTTCTATAAATAGTCTAAATACCGTTTGTCGGTGTCCTAAGTGTTGCTTAACATCTCTGCTAAATACTAGTATATCATCTACATATACTAATACAAAGGTTTGTATTCTCCAAATATACTCTCCATTTTTCTTTGAAAAATTAGCGGAGTTGTCTTTAAGCCAAATATCATTACTAACCATTCGAAATGTACTTCAGGACAGGTGAATGCAGTCCATTCTATACTTTCTTCATGCATTCGTATCTGCCAATATCCTGATTTACAATCAAATTTACTAAATATTTTCTTTCCTTGTATTCTATTTATTAATTCTGTTTTGTCTGGTAACTTATATCCATCTGTCCTAGTATTATCATTATGTCTTTTATAGTTTATTACCATTCTCGCTTTTCCTCTTACTATTTCGCTATGATTTCTTACCATAAATGCTGCAGATATATGTTTAGAAGTAGATCTCCGTATTACTCCTAAATTCAATAGTTCTTTTATTTGTACTTTAAAATCTTCTACATCTTGATTTGTTGCTTCAATCGAAGCTGCTTTAATTATATAGTCTCGATTTATTATATCTAATTTACATACAATCCTATTATTTTTCCAATGTTTTAATGGTTTTTCTCCTATAATTTCTATTTCATCTAGTATTTTTATTATATTATCTAGGTCTTTTTGATTCTTTATTACTCCTATTCTTTCTATTCCTGTTTAAAAATTATATAACTCTGTTTCTATATCTATTAAAGTATAATAATTTTCTAACGAATCCTCTTCTCCTAGAATTTCTTCTTCTTTTAGAGTTAAATTTTTTATTTCTGGCTTATCTTTACAACATGTATTATTTTCTTGACACTCTTTACAACAACTATCTTCTTTCTTTTGCAGGTTGATTCGGTCTGTGGTAGGGATCTTCTTACGAAGGATTCTAGTTTCAATCTTAAGAACTTGTACTGGTGTATGAGTAATATTTTTTTAGAAAATTACTCCATCTCTTGTAATCATACAACTGCCATTATTATGTAACATAAAGTCTAATCCTATGACAAAATCTACATTTATATTAAGGTCTCTTACCCATATCTTGTCCATTTTATAGCTTGGTTTATAAAATTCTGAACATGTATTTATAAAGCTAATGTAGGGGGGAGGGCGACTAGGCCTGACGAGATTCCTAGAGAATTTTGGAAGAGTATAGGTAGAGCAGGATTGGAGTAGCTGATTGGGTTGTTTATGTCATTTTTAAGACGGCGAAGATGCCAGAAGAATGGAGCTTGAGTACAATGATTCCTTTATATAAGAACAAGGGTGACATTTAAAATTGCAACAATTATAGAGGTATCAAGCTCCTAAGCCACACTATGAAAGTGTGGGAAAGGGTGGTGGAGATGAGGGTGAGGAGAGACGTGTCTATCGCAGGGAATCAGTTCAGATTCATGCCGGGGCGCTCAACTACAAAAGCTATTCATCCTGTGAGGAGACTAGTGAAGAGTATAGGGAGAGGAAGGACTTACACATGGTATTCATCGATTTAGAAAAGGCTTATGACGAAGTGCCAAGGGAGGTTCTATGGAGATGCTTGGAGACTAAAGGGGTACCTGTGGCGTACATTAGGGCGATTAAGGACATGTATGATGGAGCCAAGACCAAGGTAAGGACAGTGTGAGGGGACTCAGAAAACTTTCCATTTATGATGGGGTTGCACTAGGGATCAGCTCTTAGCCCATTTTTATTTGCTTTGGTGATGGACGGACTGACACGGCAAATTCAAGGTGAGGTGCCATGGTGTATGTTATTCGTAGATAACAAAGTCTTGATTGACGAGACTCGTAGTGGAGTTAATGTTAAGCTGGAGGGTAGGAGACAAACTCTGGAGTCTAAAGGGTTCAAGTTGAGTCGGACCAAGACAGAGTACTTAGAGTGAAAGTTTAGTGACATACCACATGAGGATGACGTGAAAGTGACGCTTGGTACCCAGGCCATCCCAAAGAAAGGAAGTTTCAAGTATCTCGGTCTATTTTACAAGGAAATGGGGATATTGACGATGATGTCGCACACCATATTGGCAAATAGTGGATGTAATAGAGGCTCTCTTCAGCAGTGTTGTGTGATAAAAAAGTGCCAGCAAAACTTAAAGGCAAGTTCAACAAAGTGGTGGTTCGGGCGGAGTGTTGGCCAGTCAAGAACTCTCATGTTCAGAAGATGAAAGTTGCAGAAATGAGAATGCTGCAATGGATGTGTGGGCATAATAGGAGAGATAGGATTAGGAATGAAGATATCCGGGACAAGTTGGGAGTGGTCTCAGTGAAGGACAAGATGCGGGAAGCGAGGCTGCGATGGTTTGGGGATGTGAAGAGGAGAGACACTGATGCTCCAGTGCGGAGGTGTGAGAGGTTGACTATGGACAATTTCAGGAGAGGTAGAGGTAGGCCGAAGAAGTATTGGAGAGAGGTGATTAGACAGGACATGGCACAGTTCCAGCTTATTGAGGACATGACCTTAGATAGGAGGTTGTGGAGGACGCAGATTAGGGTAGAAGACTAGTTAGTAGTCCTGCTTACCCTTTTTGACTAGTAGTCGTAGTTTTTCCCCATAGTTTCTTGTCCTTTATTTTATTTTAAATCTATTGTTTCTTGTACTTCGATTTTTTATTCATCTGTGGTAGCTACGACTCATTTTTTTCAGTCTGCTGTACCATGATTTTTCGCTTTCATTATTTCATTCCCTTACTACTTTGATTTGCTTTTTCTTATGTAACCTTTTTTGCCATGCTTTCTGTTGAGTCGAGGGTCTTTCGGAAACAACCTCCCTACCTTCCGAGGTAGGGGAAAGGTCTGCGCACACTTTACCCTCCCCAGACCCCACATTGTGGGATTTCACTGGGTATGTTGTTGTTGTTGTTATTAATTGTAATCACTTAAAAGAGGGAGAATGTCGTGAAAATGGGTCAATTGGATATTTTACCATTTGAGTGTAAAAAAATAAAGATTTTATATGTTATTTTGAGATCCATTATGTATAAAAATAAATGTCTAGCTTGTTAAAAAAACATAAAAATAAAAATAAATTTGTAAAGGGCTATAAAACTAATTCACCCGAGAATATCACGGAAATTATATGACCAATGTTAAATGATACTCAGATAAATTCTCTTTCTAAAAATAAATAAATAATTAAAGAAAGAATTTAAAATTTTATCTCAATCACATGATTATGTCGAAGAAAATTATTCGTACCTAGTGATTCAAAGAATTTGAAATTTTATGTCAATCACATGGCTATGCGGAAGAAAACTATTCGCACATACTGATTTTGGTAAATGTCTTCTCAAGAAATTATTTTCTGTTTTACAAATAAAGGAAAAAGGTATGTTGCAGAACTAACTTTTCTTTATGTTTTCTCCACTCCAATTTTTTTAAAACATTATTAACACTTTTACGTCTCACAATTATCACCTAATTCCACAACCATCATAATTATAGCCATCAACCTTTGTTTCAGTTGAAACATAACGTAGATATTAATTATCCTCCATATACAGTTATATTGTTTCAGTAAATGTAGTCTATTTCACAAAACAGATTCTACGTTGTACGTGGTCCATTTGTAGATGTTAACATGTGATCAGTTTGAGGAAACAATGAGAACTACTAATAAAATTCCTGAAATTAATCAATATACTAATTACTAAAGTTGTCCTGCTCATTATGATATAACATCATTAATTTTTTTGAGATGCAAATCACATTCCATACCACAAATAGAGTTCTTAAATATATCATTAAATTAAATTCGCATACAATAGGAAAGAGAAGACATATTTGTACCTGAATAATAGGAAGCAATGAAGAGTTTAAATCATCACGCAAGTCCTGAAAAAGTTTCTTCAATTTGCTTTTATAAGATTTTGCTTCTTCCAAAGTTAACGTATCTCTTTCCCCTTGATACCAAAGAATTGCTCGAATTGTTCCACTACCTCGCACTGCCATTGCAGCCCTTTTAATCATGTCGTTCTAAAGCCTTGCAAAAAGTATAACCATAATATTCAGGAATTATGGAGTTAGTGAGTTCAGAATGAACCTAATTCTATTATATGTATTCAGTTTAGTGTGTTTATATGTGTGTATATATATATATATTCAAATCGAGATTGATGGATTTAATTGAAGTTGCAGAATTCGCTCTAGAGTTGGCTTTGTTGTATCCAAAAAGATACGTTAAAGCGAGATAAGACGTGTACCTAAAACCCTGTGACCATTTATTGATGCTCATTCCTCCAGCCACACAAGGGACTAACCCTATTACCCCGAATTCGGGGTCTTTCTCCGAGACAACTTTGGCAAACACCATGGTTGGTCCTATCCCACATGTCTTGTTCAAGTCAATGTCCTCATGAATAGGCTCTTGAGCTACTTCCCATATTGAGTTTCCGTTCAGCCGGAGGATCGTCGGATTCCGGTAACATTCTGGGGGCACATAGCCATCCCAAACTTTGTCAACAACCCCTCCTCGTCCAGCCATATTGCTTTGTCCGGCTAGTATGAATATTTGTTTGTTGTGCTTAGTTTCGAATATTGTACAATTCATCATCCATAAGATGTATGCAAGAAGCATGAAAAGTATAAGCAAAAAGTTAATCTCTCATATCTAACTTTTGATACCATCATTTAAAATTGATGAGGATACAAGACTCAAAAATGTTACTATAAAAAAAGGAAAAAGAGAAACCAAAACAGTGGATTTATTTATTTTTTCCGTGGAAACTGATTAAAATGGGGATTGAAAATTAAAGGAGCGGCCTTTTTTTCCTAGTACTAGGTGTAGACAATAAAATTCGCGTCGAGAAAATAATAATCAAGGCAGGAAAATATCGCAACAATCGTATTATTTGATTTCAGAATATGAGTGTTACAATCTCTATGATTCCTCTGATTCGTCCTTTCAATAATAAATTTAAGGGCTTTTGAGCTTGAGCTTGATCTTGAACTGAGGTATTTGATCTTGACTTGTACTTGAATTCAAGGGCCTTTGAGCTTGATCTTGAATCTGGTGGTCTTGATCTTGAACTTGTACTTGGATTCAAGGCTTGAAGCTTGATCTTGAATCTTCGTCTGGATCTCTAGAACTTTCTAAAGAAATACATTAATGCTTTTAGCTTGTAGAGAAATCTGCGGCGTTTGATCCACGAGCTCTCTCTGGCTTCTTGTTAGAATTTCTGTCCCCTTTTCTGAATTATGAGACCCCTATTTATAGTTGTAGGAGGGACGAGTTGTGATAAAGACAGGCTTCTTTCGACCGATCATATTTAAGCTGACATGTCAATATTTGATTGTCCGGAACATGTCACTTGTACACGTGGCGCATCTTCATTGGCCTTTGATTTTTTTTTTTATTTTGCGCCGTAGGTGGCGTCTCCCTTGTATTGATAAAGACATAGAGTACAGCAAAGAGGCAAGGGGAGCTTAGCTACCACCCTTCCTGGGGTTAAACGGGGTTACAAAAATTTCCCCATTACCCGAAAAGTTGCAACAAAAGGAATCATATGTCCCTTCCCATAAGAACAAAGACAAAAGAGATGAAAGAGGCATATGTAGCAAAAGAATAAGCACTATATAGAAGAAATCCTTAGCGGCTTCTAAATTGTATCTTAACATGCTTGCGCCTGAACGATGGCATTTGGATTAAATCAAATCTGAAGGGGCCCAGGGCCTCTTTTGGGAGGTTATTACAGTTGTAGACGATCATATCCTGTCCCCTTGTGCTCACTTTAGCCATGGCATCCGCTACTTGATTCCCTTCCCTAAAACAGTGTTGTGCCACCACATTTATCTGAGAAATAATCTTTCTAGTCTCCTCAATAATATGGCGCAGTTACCGAGGGACAGCACAGGCATAATTCAGCATATCTACGACAAACTTGGAGTCACACTCTAAAATGACATTTTGCAAACCATTCTCCTTGCACCACCGAAGCCCAAAGAGGGCAGCCTTTGCCTCAGCGTAGTTGTGGCTGCCCATATCTAAACTTTTTGCAAAAGCCATATACATATGGCCAGTGAAATCCCTGATAAATCCACCTGCCCCTGTGTGACCATCGCTTTGCTTACTTCCATCCGTATTCAATTTTACCCAATTCAGTTCGGGCCTTTCCCATTTAATAATGGTACATTTGAACTCATCTCGAGAGTTCATGAAAGTATTGCAAATCTCTGGCCAACTAGAGTCCCAGTTGATGTTCAAGTCATATTTACCCAGGATCCATTTGAGATGAAAGAGAATTTGATAGACAATTCTGGAAACATACATCTTTTTCTCACCGAATTTAGCGGCACACCTAGACTTCCACAACTCCCAGCTAATGATCATTGGTAAGACTGTTAGAATTTCCTTATGGACTGAACTAGAATGCTTAGCGCTCCAGCATTTCAACAACATAG
Source organism: Lycium barbarum (assembly GCF_019175385.1). Taxonomy (NCBI): domain Eukaryota; kingdom Viridiplantae; phylum Streptophyta; class Magnoliopsida; order Solanales; family Solanaceae; genus Lycium; species Lycium barbarum. The sequence continues at coordinate 87,668,697 of NC_083342.1, forward strand.
CAATAATAGAAACATCCTCCCAAATGATCCCGAGAGGAGCCCCAAAAAATTTCCAAACTTTAGTAGCACAGTCCCCATTTACAAACGCATGTAGCATAGTCTCTCTTTGTGGCATAAAACAACAATGACATCTAGAAACAAGAGAAATGTTGAATCGCAATAAAATGTCATCGAAAGGCAACTTTCTTTTGAGAGCTCTCCATATTAGGAAGGACATTTTAAAGGGGACAAATTTATGCCAAAGCTTAGCAAGGGTGTCCATGTTATTTCTGGACTGCCTCAACATGTTCCAAGCAGATTTAGTAGAGAACTTACCTGACTCTGACGGCATCCAAATAGCAAGATCTGGAACATCATGATCACCAACCTCAATGGAATTAATGAGTTCAAAAATATATTCAGGAAGTTGGTGAAGCTCAGGAAAGGCCCATTCTCCATCGACTCTGGCATCTTTCACTAGTAACTTTAAATTTGCCCCTGCTGTCTCGATCATAAGAGCTAACGCCCCTTGACCGGTCCAGTTGTCCCACCATAAACTAATATCTCCCCTATTAATCCTCCAGAGGGTATTTTTTTCAGCTTCCACTTTTATCTCCATGAGTTTCTTCCAATAATGAGACTGCCCAGATTGATATTTTCTCTCCATTGGCCTTTGATTTGACTAGGCATGCCGCATCATTTTGACACGTGGCATGATGCTAGAGGCTTCTTTATTTGACTTGGTGTGCCACGCCATTTGACATGTGGCACCAAAGTGGGCCTCTAGGAAGATGACATCTTGGGCTCAGCAATGTGGGCTCATTATTTATAGCCAAAATTAATGGACTAGCCCAACGAAATTGGATCATTAATCAAATTCATATTTACTGGACTTAAGTAATTAAGTCAATCATATTATCCCATAATATTTATTTGGACTAATATATTTTGAATTTAATATAATCCAAATTTCTTGCGGATTTAAATTTAATAAAATATCATTGTCCACAAATTAATGCCCCCACTTCAAAACTTGTCGCGACCTATTAGAGGCGAGGCTTGAACTAAATGTAATGCCTTTTTCGAAATTTGAAATTTAATCACTACAACTTGGGTAGGACCAAATATATTTGCTAACAAAGGACTTTGACTGTCTTAGATAGCAATATGAAAGAGAACAATTAATTAATTGTTGCTTCTTGAATCTTGATGCTTAGGGCAGAACTGGTACATCAAGTAAGCTTGTCCCCTCTTCACTGCCGCTTAACTTCTCTATAAGCATCTCTTTGATACCCATAAGGTCTCACAAGCTGCAAAAAGAAGCCTAAATTACAGTTTGATATTCATCCCGACTCGGCGAGAGAGACACTTGGTGCATCTTGAATAGAGAACAAGAGATGGTGCTCCCTGAGATTGGCCCCATTGTTGAAGATTTGCTGATCTAATTTATGAGAGAAAAGATGAAGGGCAGATTTGGTCCCACTGGGCGTGCCAGAATTTGTTTGCAACAAATTTTAATATGTATGGAAAATAAATTGCAACCACAAATATAAAGAGATTTTATTTATCAAGATTGTGAGTACAAATCTGTATATTCTCTTGATTCTTCTCTCCTAAATATTCTCCGTAATTCGAGGGTCGTTAGTAGCGTATTTCTCGAACATAGGATGATTTGGATTTGAATATGTGGACTTTCTTGAGATGTATTTGATCTGCATGAAAGGATATTGTGGATCTTCTTGAAGTATTTGGTTGTCAAGAAATATCTGGCCACATATTGACCTATTTTTGAATACCCATGAGTTTATGGGATATTTTGAGATCCTTTTCTTAGGGAATATGTGTCCCTTTATATAGGCGTGAGCTAGGGTTTAGGGTGTAGTAACCTCCAAGAAACCCTAACAAATATTGGGCTCAAGTTGTAGAGTCCCACAAAATTTCGATGTCTACAAATGCCCCCTACTTCAAGGTTTGTTGGTGTGTAGGCTTGCCGAAACTCAAAGACGAAGCTTGAAGTATTTGTGACAACTTTCTTTTTTTTCGTGTCACTTTTGAGACGCCATCGTAATGTCCACTTCTTTTACAAAGTGTAGTTTAAAAAATGACATGGAGGAATCTGATTTGAACCATTAAATCAAATAGTAAATGGGTACTCCATTGAACTATTTTTCCTTCTTTACTTTGTAAAAGGATCTTCCACGAGTTTCCTTTGCCGAATATTGGGATACCAAATTGTACACTGAATAATAACATTCAATGCAATTCATGCTCTTCCACGTGGAACTAAGTTGTAGTCACCCTCATATTTTGAGAATCTTGGCTTACAGACGTGCAATTTTATTTTTTATCAGAAGAAGAAATCTTTTTCGTCCCTTATTTGATTTAAGGGAAATTCTTCACTTCCGCTTAACTTCTCTATAAGCAACTCTTTGATACCCATAAGGTCTCACAAGCTGCAAAAAGAAGCCTAAATTACAGTTTGATATTCATCCCGACTCGACGAGAGAGACACTTGGTGCATCTTGAATAGAGAACAAGAGATGTTGCTCCCTGAGATTGCCCCCATTGTTGAAGATTTGCTGATCTAATTTATGAGAGAAGAGATGAAGGGCAGATTTGGTCCCACTGGGCGTGCCAGAATTTGTTTGCAACAAATTTTAATATATATGGAAAATAAATTGCAACCACAAATATAAAGAGATTTTATTTATCAAGATTGTGAGTACAAATCTGTATATTCTCTTGATTCTTCTCTCCTAAATATTCTCCATAATTCGAGGGCCGTTAGTAGCGTATTTCTCGAACGTAGGATGATTTGGATTTGAATATGTGGACTTTCTTGGGATGTATTTGATCTCCATGAAAGGATATTGTGGATCTTCTTGAAGTATTTGGTTGTCAAGAAATATCCGGCCACATATTGACCTCTTCTTGAATACCCATGAGTTTATAGGATATCTGAGATCCCTTTCTTAGGGAATATGTGTCTCTTTATATAGGCGTAAGCTAGGGTTTAGGGTGAAGTAGCCTCCAAAAAACCCTAACAAATATTGGGCTCAAGTTGTAGAGTCCCACAAAATTTCGATGTCTACACTAGGATTTAACAAGAATTGTTTAGTTGCAAGAGGCCTAAGAAAGACACAATTTTTATTTCAATCTCCAAAAGGAATCGGAAAGCAGGCATAAAGCATTGTGGTTACTAAAGCTAATTGTCTTTCCAATTCGGAAACATCTATGAAAACAATTTCTAAAACAGAAGGAATTTAAAAGGCTTTAAAAGGTAATACAAAATAATAGCATGTAAGCAATAAAAAAGAAAGAAGATTAAAGAATATCCATCAGAGTGATTTTTTGTCCTCAAAATACATTATTGTAGTAGATTCTTGTAACGAAGTGGGAAAATATACTAATAAAGTAAATATATGATTTTAAATCTAGTTCTGCTCTTTGAAATATAAATTCACAGGAGAACTATTTTTGTACGTGTGAAAAAGACCGATAAGGAAAGACGGTACTCCCATTTGCTTCTGTTTTAATTACCTATCGCATCACGATATTTAACTTCCTCCCCTTTTTTTTTTTTTTTTCTCGAAACGAAGAACTAGTATAAAGTGTTTTATTCCTCCCGCCAACTTATTATCGTTTAAGGATTCAAGCAATTCTTTTTTGGACTACAATTTTCTCATTTTTTAAAAATATTTTAAATCATTAGTTGGATTGACTCGTAGTACTTTCTGTGTAATTTTAAAATATATAATTTTATTTTTGAAATATTTGAAATATCTATATAGAATTCATAATTTTTAATCCTTGTACTCCGAACCCCTTCACATAAATTGGAATACACGAAGTAACATCTGATGTATGAAAGATATGTAGGAAATTCATATATAG